>NC_060143.1:394883329-395183329 GCF_021461385.2 Schistocerca piceifrons | reverse complement strand
GGGTTCATGTCTGCAGAACATGCAGGCCACTCTAGTCGAGCGATGTCGTTATCCTAAAGGAAGTCATTCACAAGATGTGCACGATGAGAGCGCAAATTGTCGTCCATGAAGACGATTGCCTCACCAATATGCTGCCGATACGGTTGCACTATCGGTCGGAGGATGGCATTCACGTATCGTACAGGCGTTACGGCGACTTCCATGACCACCATCGGCGTACGTAGGCCCCAACATAATGTCACCCCAAAACAGCAGGGAAGCTCCACCTTCCTGCACTCGCTGGACAGTGTGTCTAAGGCGTTCAGCCTGACTGGGTTGCCTTCAAACACGTCTCCGAAGATTGGTTGAAGGCGCATGCGACACTCATCGGTGAATAGAATGTGATGTCAATCCTGAGCGGTCCATTCGGCATGTTGTTGGGCCCATCTGTACCGCGCTGCATGGTGTCTTGGTTGCAAAATGTTTCATTCCGCTTCTATTTTTCCTTGCATGTCTACCAGGAGTTGTTGGAATATACGGCGAGTGTTGAGAACTTGATTATATGTTTCGCTGCCTCTGATCATTAAACGGTAACATAGAACGTGGCTTTTTTGTGTGTTTCTAGCTTGTGTTTTCATTGTCCCCAATTACAGTGGCGACTTCGTCTATCTGAGGTGCATTAAATCGTCGTTCGTATTCTGCACGTGGTATTTTGTCGGCTCCAATTACCATTTTATAGACATCAGAAATCATTCAGTCTAGTACTGCTTAGAATATATGTATCAGTTGATTGTATTCGTTTAAGATCCTCTTTACATATCGGACTACTCGTGTCAGTCCATTGGTATTTGGGCATCGTTGATCAGTTTCTGTTTCTTCATTCCCGATGAAATATACTTGTAGCATTTTATGGTCTTCGTTGGGTAGTGGTAGTAATGATCCCATATTGTCATAGATTTGTACTTGGATGGAAAAAACGTAATCGGTTTCATCTCTGTCTTGATCGAAGTGATAGCGAAAGTCATTTGGAAGCAGGCGTTGTACGCTTTTGTAATTCGAAAAAAAAGTGTCTTGATTCTGGAGTTTCCCCGGTCAAGTAATGTAAATATTGCTGCGACAGAATCCTTCTGTTCTCTACTGAATTTTTTCGCGTTGCTGTATTGGCAGATGTTATCCATTTTTCCATTTACGACGTGTTTGTGTACGAGTTTGTTATTTTCTTTCGTCAAGTCGTTATGAAATGCTTCATTTGTTAGGTTGTACTGTTTACTCGTACCATCCTCTCGTAGGGTTATATTCTCACGGCTGACTTGTGTTCGCAGTGTTTTATTATAAGCCTGCCGGGGTGGCCGAGCGGTTCTAGGCGCTAAAGTCTGGAACCGCGCGACCGCTACGGTTGCAGGTTCGAATCCTGCCTCGGGAATGGATGTTTGTGATGTCCTTAGGTTAGTTAGGTTTAAGTAGTTCTACGTTCTAGGGGACTGATGACCTCAGAAGTTAAGTCCCATAGTACTCAGAGCCATTTCAACCATTTTTTTTTTTATTATAAGATGTGTTGCAATTCTCGGTTCTTCAATCCGTTCATTTTGTTGTTCTTCGGTTGCTCTGCTTCTCAAGGTGCTCATTTTTGTTCTGTGAAAGTTACGCGTTTCGCTCTCTTTGTTTCGTTTTTTCGCTGTCCGTTTTGTTTTCATCGTGTTCCTTCAGAGCTGCCAAGATCTCCTCTTCTTTTACGTTTGGCCATTGTCCAAAAATATAA
The DNA here is from genome assembly GCF_021461385.2 of Schistocerca piceifrons. Classification (NCBI taxonomy): domain Eukaryota; kingdom Metazoa; phylum Arthropoda; class Insecta; order Orthoptera; family Acrididae; genus Schistocerca; species Schistocerca piceifrons. The sequence goes on along the minus strand of NC_060143.1, from coordinate 395,181,591 downwards.
ATCAGATTAACTGTTTTATTAACAAATACACTAAGTACATTTTTCATACTTTGTTTTCGATTTATGTTCAGTCACTGTATCACTTTGACTGCTCACACTTCCCTGTTTGTTTTTATTCAACCGCTGTACTACTTTTTCGGTTCCTCCTTTCCTCACTGATAACAAAATTGACGTTCGCACCCCTTGCTTTATATACCCCTAGCAATGGGTATCGCCAACACTGTCGAATTCGAGAACACATCAAAAAGGCTTCGAATGGTCCACAATGTTTCAGAACATTCCAAAACATTCGAGAGTGCTCTGGAAAGTTGCACAAAGATGTGGGATGTTCCAGGATGTTCCAGAACATTCGGAAACCTTCCCGAGTGTCCCAGACTGCTCTCGAACATTTCAGAAGATCCTGAGTCATTGTGGAACATTCCGGAACATTCTGAAATGTTTTGGAATGTTTTAGAATAGTGTAAAATGTTCTGGGATGTTTTCGAATACTCTGGAATATTTTGGAATGTTCCACAAATTTGTAGAGGGAGAAACTTCCCAACCCCAATATCGTCAAAAACTCGGCCTTCAGGTAAAAACGGGACCCTTCTTCACGGATAGAGGGCTGCCACACCATGTAACTCCATTATCGTACTGGAAATGGTTTCTGAGCGTTACACATATTTCTATAATATATGTTGACGATTGCGCCGTTGCAGAACAGTGACTGAAAGCAGTACTTCCATAAAATACCTAGGTATATGGGTACGGAGCGAGTTCAAAATGTCAGATTGAGATTCTTTGAAAGAATCTTCGGGAAATGTACTCCGTCAACAATGAAAGTATTGATGAAGTTTCTCGGGTCTCCAGCCGGGTGGTAGCGTTGATGTATCGCGACGTTTCGGGAGGTGTCGTACTACCCATCTTCTGGGGAAGTGTCGAGATTCGCCGCTCTCCACGAATCTCGACACTTCACCAGAATATGGGTAGTATGACACTTCCGGAAACATTGCGAGATATCAACGCTACCACCCGGCTGGAGACCCGAGAAACCTTCATCGACAGTTTACGCCGGAAAAGCCAAGTCACATAAACAATGAAAGTAGCCCGAAAAACACTCGTTCGGGTAATACTTGAATATTGATCGTCAATATGGGATGAATACCGAATCGGACTGATGGAGGAAATCGAGAAGAAGAAAAAAGAGCGGCGCGTTTCGTTACAGGCTCATTTAGTAAACACGAACGCGTCACGGAGGCGATCAACTAACTCCATTGGCAGACGCTACAAGAGAGACATTCTGAATCACGTTGTGGTGTATTGTTTAAGTTCTGAGAGCGGACGTTCCTAGAAGAGTCAACAAATGTATTGCATCCTCCTACGCATATCTGAGCCGGCCACTGTGACCGAGCGGTTCCAGGCGCTTCAGTCCGGAACCGCGCTGCTGCTGCGGTCGCAGGTTCGAATCCTGCCTCCGGCATGGCTGTGTGTGATGTCCTTAGGTTAGATAGGTTTAAGTAGTTCTAAGTGTAGGGGACTGATGACCACAGATGTTAAGTCCCATAGTGCTTAGAGCCATTTGAACAATTTTGAACGCATATCTGGCGAAAGGCCCATCAAGATCAAATTGGAGAGATTCGAGCCCCCACGGAGGCTTACCAGCAATCGTTCTTCCGCAGTGTTAGCGATTGGAACAGGAAAAGTGGGAAGTGACAGTGGTACAAAAAGTACCCTCAGCGACACACCGCAAGGTGAATTGCGGAGAACAGCCGTAGATGTCCATGTAGATCACGTGCTGAGTGCATGTGCTGTAGTCTTTCGTGGGGCAATTTAACAAGTGGAGGCCGCCAATTGCGAAATTCAGATTCGATTCATACCGCGCATAATAAAAGCTCATGGCCAGAGGTGTAATGTGGCAAAGCACCACGATGCACTTCTCAGCCGTTGTCGAGAAAATCGACAGTTAAAAGAAACCGTTGCCGTGAAATACTCTCTACGGTTAATAATTCTTTCCGGCGTCGTGGCGCAGCGGTAAGCGCTATGGTTCGTAATCCGAAGGTCGCCGGATCGAATCTCGCGCTATGCAACCTTTTTTTTGTATTTGTTTTTTATAATTCAAATATATATATATATATATATAATTCCCGGCAATCAGTTGCAACAATTATGCATATAATAAGTTCTTGAAAGTCGTTTGTCGTGGAAAAACTGACGACTTCGAATATCATTATGTTTTCCGCAAACAAAGTTCTATTTCACAAATGTTATTAATTGTCTTCATAATGTTAACCACGCGTAGTTAACGCAAGACGTAGAAACGATATTCCGAAACGAATACGTATAGCGTAAGTCAAACGTTCGAATTAGAATAGAGACCCCACGAACACAAATTTGCTGTGGCAGGTATGAAATATAAATTCCGTTACTCGCTCGTTACACTTGAATGAGAGATGTTGAATGGGCCGAAACGAGCCGCCGCATAACAGCGTAGTTGCCTGCTAACTTCGAAAGAAGGTAGATGCGGTCCCTAGCGCAACTTATGACATTGTCGAAAATCAGTGCGGACGGGAGAGCTTTGGTACACCCTGTTAAAAAAAAAAAAAACGGAAAAATGGAGGAGGTACAATTGGAGAGCGATCCGCCTTCACCAACATGTATAAGCAATTCATTAATACTTTATATATATTAATACTTTATATATATATATATATATATATATATATATATATATATATATATATATATATATATATATGAATTACAAAAAACTAATAATAATAAAAAATTGCATGGCGCGAGATTCGAGCCGGCTACCTTCGGATTATGAACCCTAGCGCTTACCGCTACGCCACGACGCTGTAGAAAATTACTAATCGTCGAGAGTATTTCACCGCAACGTTTTCTTTTAACTGTCGATTTTCTCGACAACGGCTGAGAAGTGTATCTTGGTGCTTTGCCACATTACACCTCTGGCCATGAGCTTTTATTATGCGCAGTATGAATCGAATCTGAATTTCACAATTGGCGGCCTCCCCTTGTAAGACTGTATCCCTGCTGGACAGATCACAAGTGCCCTACGTCAGTTGGTTCATCTCGACTTCACTCACACCACTATGGGTTTTTGTTTACTACTTTGTCTCATACAACGCCAATAAATGTGTGTGAAATCTTATGGGACTTAACTGCTAAGGTCATCAGTCACTAAGCTTACACACTACTTAACCTAAATTATCCTAAGGACAAACACACGCACACCCATGCCCGAGGGAGGAAACGAACCTCCGCCGGGCCCAGCCGCACAGTCCATGACTGCAGCGCCTGAGACCGCTCGGCTAATCCCACGCGGCAACGCCAATAAACCGTTATCGTTTACGCTCTGTGGAGGGCGCAAGGTTAGTGGAAAGAACATTCGCTATTCTGTACATGGCAACCTGCAACGTCAGCGTGCGATGTCTGGCTATTACAAATAACCCCTATCATCGTGTTTTCGGAAGTAATTACGATTGGAGGTATTGCTCAGTCCTCGAAAGGCAGCAGATGCTGTCCGGCACACACTTGTCTTAAGAGCGTACGTTCCACTCAGAGCGACACGCTCACTCTGGCTCGGTCCTGTTAATGGGATGGCTTCGCCTCCCTCGCCTGCGCCGCGGCTGACATTTGACCCGCTGCCTAATACCGCGCTCTGCCACTTGGCCGGCCTGACACTCACGTCGCTCTTGCAGATGGCCGCCCAGAGCGCTCGCCTCGCAGTTCTTCCGGCAGGATGGCCCGCGACACGGCGACGGGACGCGGCGTATTTCGCAACCCGTCCTGGCGACGCAGGACGTTCAACTTTGCCGCTCCCCTGGCAACGGCTGTGCGTCAACCGCAGGTCCCAGGTCACCAACGGCGGTGTCGTACAATGGGTATCATACATAGGTAATCGATATTGCCGAAGTAGGCTCCTCGAAGATTCCTACGGGCTCCGCGAGCGACGCTTTGAACATCGCCACCAATGTAGAACCTCCAAGTCACCAATCAACGAAGACCGCCAGAACATTACTACACTGAAGAGCCAAACCAATTGGTACACGTGAATAATATCGCGTAGGGTCCCCGCGAGCACGCAGAAGTGCCGCAACACGGCGTGGCTTGGACTCGATCATGTCTGAAGTGTTGGCGGAGGGAAGTGACACCATGAATCCTGCAGGGCTGTCCATAAATCCGTAAGAGTACGAGGGGCTGGAGACCTCTTCTGAACAGCACGTGGCAAGGTATAAAAAAAAATAAAAATAAAAAAATTGTTCAAATTTGTGTGAATTCCTAAGTGACCAAACTGCTGAGATCATCGGTCCCTAAGCTTACACACTACTTAAACAAAGTTATGCTAAAAACGAAACACACACCCTTGTCCGATGGAGGACTCCAACCTCTGGCGGGAGGGGCCGCTCAGTCTGTGGTGTGATGCCTCAAACTGCGCAGCCGTTCCGGGCAGTGCAAGGCATCCCAGATATCCTCAATAAAGTTAATGTCTGTAAGTTTGGTGGCCAGCGAAAGTGTTTAAACTCGAGTATTCCTGGAGCCACTCTGTAGCAATTCTGGGCGTGTCGGGTGTCGCATTGTTCTGCTGTAATTTCCCAAGTCCATCGGAATGCATAATGGACATGAATGGATGCAGGTGGTCAGACAGGATGCTTAAGTACGTGTCACCTGTCAGAGTCGTATCTAGACTTATCAGGGGTCACACATCACTCCAACTGCACACACCTCGCATCGCTATAGACCCTGCACCAACTTAAACAGTCCCTTGCTGACATGCAGGATCCATAGATTCATGTGGTTGTCTCCACTCCAGTACACGTCCATCCGCTCGATACAATTTCAAACGAGACTCGTCCGACCAGGCAACATGTTTGCTGTCATCGACAGTTCAACGTCAGTGTTGACAGGCACAGGCGAGGCATAAAGTGCGGTCATCAAGGATACACGAATGGGCCTTCAGCTCCGAAAGCCTATGTAGATGATGTTTCGTTGGTTCCGTTATTGTTGGATCTTTTTCTGGCCGCAGCGATGTCGGAGATTTAATGTTTTACCAGATTCCTGACATTCATGGTACACTCGTGAAATAGTCGTACGGGAAAAACCCCACTTCATCGCTATCTCGGAGGTGCTGTGTCCCACCGCTCGTGCGCCGACTTTAAGGCCACGTTCAAACTCACTTAAATCTTGGTAACATGGCATTGTAGCAGCAGTAACCGGTCTAACAACAGCGCCAGCCACTTGTCTTCTATAGGCGTTGCCGACCGCAGCCCCTGATTCCACCTGTTTACATATCTCAATTTTTGAGTACGCTTGCCTTTAGCAGTTTCTTTGGCGCTTCAGTGTATATGCGGTGTGTACCTGGCCACCACTCTTATAGTCCAGATTACTTCTGTGTCGTGAGTTGGTGCCGAACATTACGCCGAATTGTTGGTAGTTAGCTCTACCGGCGAACATCCAGTATACATAGACCCACGCCCATCTCGGTCCTCTGCTTACAGCTAGCAGCAACTGCCACAAGTTGTCAACTGTGTAGCAGTTCTTTCGCGTAAGTTGAGTAAATTATATTTATTTAAAGTGCACTCAGGTAAACTAATCTTTTGCTTTCCTGTCAAGATTCATATGGCGACAGATCCCTTAGGCCTCCTTCCACCCGTTTATCATTAGCAACAATAGCACAAAGCGTAAGGTGTGGAAATTGACCACTTTAGGGAAAGTCAAATTTTCACCAACCGTGGTTGTTGATAGATGCTTGAGGCTTACACATTTTGAATCTACATATTATGAGGTATCGCACCAAATATTTGTAAATGAAAATGAAAATCGGTATGCATGCGACATCTTGCGCTATCTAAAACGCCGTGCATAAAAACCGAATGCTTCCATGGCTCATGCCTCAAGTTCTATAGGTGATAGAACGATCTAGGGTCATAGTCTGAATATTTCACAGTTCCTCTAGCTTAGGCAAATGGAGCAAATCGGTTGGTACTTCTTGTCTTAGATGTGGTGAACGGTGCGCCTTAAGGCGACAATGGTTCAAATGACTGTGGGCACTATGCGACTTAACTTCTGAGGCCATCGGTCGCCTAGAACTCAGAACTAATTAAACCTAACTAACCTAAGGGCATCACACACATCCATGCCCGAGGCAAGATTCGAACCTGCGACCGTAGCGGTCGCTCGGCTCCTGACTGAAGCGCCTAGAACCGCTTGGCCACAGCGGCCGGCAACCGTGCAGAACTAGCACTCCTGGAAGAAACGATATTGTGGAGAGATAGCTTAGCCACAGCCTGAAGCATGTTTCTAGAATGAGATTTTCACTCTACAGCGGAGTGTGCGCTGATATGAAACTTCCTGGCAGATTAAAAGTGTGTGTCGGACCGAGACTCGAACTCGGGACCTTTGCCTTTCGCGGGAAAGGGCTCTACCAACTGAGCACTTTCCCGTGAAAGGCAGAGGTCCGGAGTTCGAGTCTTGGTCCATCACACAGTTTTATTTTGCCAGTAAGATTAACATAGTTTTATGATAGTTCAATTTTAGAGTCTTAAAATATCAACGACGTGCCCTCCTGCGGCATGGAAAAGGGAACCAGCGAAAAAATGCTCTTATCGGAGCACAAAAAAGATGAATATCCTACTCTTTATTAAAAGACTGATGGAATAGTAGGGTGCCAGGAGCCTCATTCTACCTTCCTCAGCACCTTTAAAAATTTTCCAAAAATTTTGGCATGCGAACATATTTGTGCATTTGTCTGACGAGAGTACGAGACAATAACAGTGTGAGAAAATGGGAGGGACACAGTGGCAGTGGAATACAGTTGACAGTGACAGAACAGTCGCAGGAGAAAAAGTGAATTAGACAATGCTGGTGGGAGAGAAATAAAGAGAGGATAAAGTGGGTGAGAGCCACTGATAATGAGAGACAATCTACGAAAATGACAACGAGGTAGAGGGAGGTAGTGACAGTGAGAAGAGAAACCAGCAGTGGGAAGGTATGAATGAGATATAAGCAATAAAAGAAGAGCAAAAGGGAGACAGTGACAGTGAGGGAGACAGCCCAAAAGAGACAATTTGCAAGACAGATCGGTACGATCGATCTACAGCGATGGATTAGTTGGTGTGTGCGAGTTAGTTAGGGTAGCTTGTGGAAGTGAGAGGTGAGTTGCATGTTAAAAAGAGCGGTTCTATGTTAGCATGCCAAAATTTTTTGTAAAAATTTCAGTGCTTCTGAAAAGGTAGTCAGGCAGTTGCACCGGAATATTATTGGAGAAGGGGAAAAACGTATGACAGAAGAAAAAATTAGTGTGAAAATTGATCAGTATATGGCGCTGTATGTGTCAGAAGGTGTCATGCGCGCGACCCATTGAAGTTGGTATAAACACGCAGGGTACACGACTTTTCCTCCTTTCGCGTCTGCGACGTTTGACATGACTGTCTCAATGCAGGATCGCGTTCCGCTTGCAAAGCTGTATTAAAAGAATGATGACTGTGCACACGTCGTTCTGCAGAAGTTCCGGACACTGTAGGGTTTGAAAAAAGGCGTTGGTCCGATGACTGCCGTGGGTCTGGAGAAAATGATTCGGAAATTCGAAAAGACAGGTTCCTTTGGTGTGCAAGCTGGTAGAGGGAGGAAACGAATTGATTGCATAGTATCGAAAACAACGCCAAGCGGCTGAGGCAGACCGTTTTCGATAGGATTTTTTGTATTAGATCGAATATAATAGACCAAAGATGGTTTTAAATAATAGAAATTAATTAATGCAAAATTATCACAAAGAAGTAGAATTTCGAATGAGAGCTTTTTGTATATGGTTTGAAAGTCAATTTCATCTGTAGCAAGCCGGCCGCGGTGGTCTAGCGGTTCAGGCGCTCAGTCCGGAACCGCGCGACTGCTACGGTCGCAGGTTCGAATCCTGCCTCGGGCATGGATGTGTGTGATGTCCTTAGGTTAGTTAGGTTTAAGTAGTTCTAAGTTCTAGGGGACTTATGACCACAGCAGTTGAGTCCCATAGTGCTCAGAGCCATTTGAACCATCATCTGTAGTAATATGCGTGATACAAAGAAGTAACTAAATATTACTGGGGTAAACACGCTGGTCACTTTTCCCAATGAGAAGTATAGCCACTTTACCTGATCGGACAGCATGTGGATAACAGTTTTTCACACATGAAATTATCAAACCGAAAGAAACAACAAGAAACTACATCCGTAGGCCAAAAGACATTGTTCGGACGTAGATATTGTAAATAAAGTATTACTCTACGTATGAGTGAGTTATAGGAGTAATATTAATGACTTATCTTAAATCACGTGACTGAAAACCCGAAAATTTTTACTACAAAGAACGGAAAAATCTTCCTCTTTCAGATTCATTGATAACAGTTATGGTGTGTATTAGAACTAGTTTCGCTGCTTCTTGGCAGACAGCAGCACTATTCAGTGCAAAAAAATATTCAATGGCCATTTTTCCCTCCCTGGCCACTTTACGAAACCACTCCCTACAGGTATGATGGGTCCTTAAAATCCGTTGCGGACAAGGGATTCACTTGGGACACTGCTGCAGTGATCGTATTGCACTTGACTTGAAATTCGTGCTTCGAGTAAAATCCGAAACTCAAACGTAATCGGTAAAAGAGGAAAATGCACAGACAAAAGTTTAGTAGTCAGTACAGATGGCCAACGTGACTTCTCCACAAACTGCCTGTGTAATTTTTCGCAGTGAATTTTCAGTCTGCAGTGTAGTGTGTGTTGGTTTCAAACTTACTGGCAGATAAAAATTATGTGCTGGACCGAGAAACGAATCGGGGACCTGTGTCTTCTGTGTACAAATTTTCTACAGATTGAGCTACCCAAGCACGACCCACGAACTCCCGCTCATAGCTGTACTTAAAGTACATCTCGTCCTACTGGTGTTGTACTATTTGGGAAAATACCGGCTATATGCAAGATAGTATGCATATTCTGGTCTTACGCATACATGTTAAAGTAATTTACGTTCCATCTTCAGTGAAGTTTTGTTTATTTCTCTGTCTCACATAACACTAACTCCTTCATATGGACCATACATTATAAAACTTTTCATGTGATGTAATGCCGTTTTTGGTTTCCCGTTATATCACACGTTCATTGTCACAGTTTCAAGAGTTACATACACACGTGAAATAATGACGGAAACCCTGTATTTTCTTCATACTATTACACTACTGGTCATTAAAATTGCTACATCACGAAGATGACGTGCTACAGACGCGAAATTTAACGGACAGGAAGAAGATGCTGTGATATGCAAATGATTAGCTTTTCAGAGCATTCACAAAAGGTTGGCGCCGGTGGCGACACCTGCAACGTGCTGACATGCGGAAAGTTTCCAACTGATTTCTCATACACAAACAGCAGTTGACTGGCTTTGCCTGGTGAAACGCTGTTGTGACGCCTCGTGTAAGGAGGAGAAATGCGTACCATCACGTTTACGACTTTGATAAAGGTCGGATTGTAGCCTATCGTGATTGCGGTTTATCGTATCGCGACACTGCTGTTCGCGTTGGTCAAGATCCAATGACTGTTAGCAGAATATGGAATCGGTGGGTTCAGGAGGGATAATACGGAACGCCGTGCTGGATGCCAACGGCCTTGTATCACTAGCAGTTGAGATGGCAGGCATCTTATCCGCATGGCTGTAACGGATCATGCAGCCACGTCTCGATCCCTGAGTCAACAGATGGGGACGTTTGCAAGATAACAACCATCTACACAAACAGTTCGACGACGTTTGCAGCAGCGTGGACTATCAGCTGGGAGACCATGGCTGCGGTTACCCTTGACACTGCATCACAGACAGGAGCGCCTGCGATGGTGTACTTAACGACGAACCTGGGTGCACGAATGGCAAAACGTCATTTCTTCGGATGAATCCAAGTTCTGTTTACAGCAACATGATGGTCGCATCCGTGTTCGGCGACATCGCGGTGAAAGCACATTGGAAGTGTGTATTCGTCATCGCCATACTGGTGTATCACCCTGCGTGATGGTATGGGGTGCCATTGGTTATACGTCACGTACATCTCTTGGTCGCATTGACGGCACTTTGAACAGTGGACGTTACATTTCAAATGTGTTACGACCCGTGGCTCTACCCTTCATTCGATCCCTGCGAAACCCTACATTTCAGCAGGATAATGCACGACCGCATGTTGCAGGTCCTGTACCGGCCTATCTGGATACAGAAAATGTTCGACTGCTGCCCTGGCCAGCACATTCTCCAGATCTCTCACCAATTGAAAACGTCTGGTCAATGGTGGCCGAGCAACTGGCTCGTCACAATACGCCAGCCACTACTCTCGATGAACTGTGGTATCGTGTTGAAGTGGCATGGCCAGCTGTACCTGTACACGCCATCCAAGCTCTGTTTGACTCAATGCCCAGACATATCAAGGCTGTTATTAAGGCCAGAGGTGGTTGTTCTGGGTACTGATTTCTCAGGATCTATGCACCCAAACTGCGTAAAAATGTAATCACATGTCTGTTCTAGTATAATATATTTTTCCAATGAATACCCGTTTATCATCTGCATTTCTTCTTGGTGTAGCAATTTTAATGGCCAGTAGTGTGTTTCTTAAAGGCCACTAAGGACCACAACAATCATCTATTGCGTTTGGAGTGGGGTTTTGGTGTTCGCCCAGTAGCTGCGCGTCCTCTGGCTGTGTTGTTCTTTCCTCTCCTTTGTCCAGATGTCATCTGTCTTCTTTCTTGGTGGTGTGTACTGAAACCTCACGCGCTTAACCATTTTATTCAGATTTGTCAAATCTTTGAAGTCTCCTTCTGTACTTCCCAGTTCCTGCAGATATTTTGTCGCTTGTACCAAACTTGTTAACTTAGTCTTTCTCTTTTGCTCTTTTGCCACAATACGCGAAGCTGACTGGTAACCCTACTGGGGTCGATCTTCTAGACATGTCCATACAGGGCTAGACGTCCCTTCCTATCCACGTCTGTGATTTTCGTGCAGTAATTGTAGAGCTCCTGGTTTCGTCGCCTTTTACATTCGTTACCTTCCTTCACTGTTTCCTGTGCGTTCCTCCTTTTCTTTCTCATCTGCATTACAAGTTTGTTCGTGAGGCGCTTTCTACTGAGTACCAGACCGTCGGAAGCACAAGGCGGATCACCGTCTACTCGGGTTGATAATGCTATTCATTCGGAAAGACTGGGTTCCAGCCATTCTCCGAGGTACTAAAACCTATTAGTTATCTTGATTTCTCCCTGCTCCAGGTGCTGTGTGCAAGAAGAATCACTGATGTTCGTGACGCTGTTCCAAGCAACACATTTAGCCCTACGGGCGGTGATGATTGTCTGACAGCATCGACTTTCTGTGATAAAATAATATCTATACCTGCTAAAACAGCGACAGTGAAGATAACAAGTGTTTAAACACAACTGGAACAACGGGAAGCAAGACCACAGCATCATATCTCATAGTACATAACAACTATCAGCACAAAATACGTGATAGCATTGTGTCAGACAGCGTAATAAATAAAACCCACTGAAGATAGCTCACAAAACGCTTAAACAGGGATGAATGGAACCGGAAATGCATAGGCGGAAATTCAGTCAAACTTAACCCTTTACAGCATCGCTTCAAAGTCACGTACCAGTTTTGTTGTTATTTTCTATACGTTCTGAAGATAGACCTTTGTCACGACTGTAACATCAGAACGTGGAAGCACATTTCAATTGTTGGCGCCATACTTAGTTGTCATTTATACCACCAGATGCAACACTTTATCCAGTGCGAAACATATGGTGAAGTCTCTACTGAACTGTCACTTGACTACTTGCTTTTTGTGTTTATTTGCTTGACTACTTGTTTTTTGTTTAGTTTATACGTCATAAGAAGGAAAAAAATTTGTTGATATTCTATGAGTGTTCGAATTAAAACATTTTCTAAATACTCACATTTATTCTCATTTATATTAGAACATACTTGAATAATTGTTTTCTGACTCAAGTGTTACTGGGCAGTTATGGCACGTGATAGACAATCATTTATCTATCTCTATTCCTTTTATTTGCACTGTTGCAAGCATGAATCCTGATATGTTTTATGGAAGAAGGAAGAGAAAATTAACACACGTAAGAAAAATCAGTGGCTGATGTATGATGACTCAGTAGCATCAGAGTGACGACGAAACAGAAATTCTGATGAGATCGAATATTACAATTTCTGACATATTCTAATGAAGAAGAAGCTACTATTTCGAACAGTGATGATGAATCAAGTTGCTGCGATAAGGAAGCGAAAGTATTGCAATTATAATGTGCTAATGATGTACTTTATGAAAGCGATAAAAATAATGAAGTCGATAAAGAACGCGCTGATACCGAAATCTCGATTTGGAAACGAATTAGTCCAGTTGCGAAACCTTTGCAGACTTGTAAACGAAGTCTACGTGAGTTTACATCAAAATAAATTATTTATTTATTTAGTTATTTATTGCTTATTTAGCCTGACCGGATTAGGGCTTTAAGGCCCTCTCTTATATCTGACCAGGAACAACACATACCAAAGATTTCACAAAGAAGTTCACGGTAATAATTTTCATAACAATATTAATAATGATAATAGTAATAGTTGACGCTAGTAATAATAACAATAATAATGATAAAGCTGATAATCGTGAATGGCATAAAGAATTATGTACATTATTTTAGTACATTTGAGACCATTTGAGACTATGATTAGAACTATCAGCAGTGAGAAGAATACAGATGAAGGAGAAGATTGTAATGATAGTAACAGTAGAAGTTAGGAAACAATAAAGTACAAATAGAGAACTCTGCTGACAAGAGCGGGGGGGGGGGGGGGGGTGATTGCGGGTTAGAGGGAAATTTGCGAGACTGAGCTGCGGATTTGAGTATGAGATGGCTATCCAGACCATCACACAGGAATTTCAAAATGCATCGGGATTCACTGCAAGTACTATGACAATTAGGCGGGAGGTAAGAAAACTTGGATTTCATCGTCGAACGGCTGCACATAAGCCATACATCACGCCGGTAAATGCCAAACGACAACTCGCTTTTTGTAAGGATGTAAACATTGGACGACTGAACAGTGCAAAATGTTGTGTGGAGTGACGAATCACGATACACATTGTGCCGATCCGATGGCGGGGTGTGAATATGGCGAATGCCCGGTGAACGTCATCTGCCAGCGTGTGTAGTGCGAACAGTAAAAATCGGAGGTGGTGGTGTTATGGTGTGGTCGTGTTTTTCATGGAGGGGTCTTGCACCCCTTGTTGTTTTGCGTGACACTATCACAGCACAGGCCTATATTGATGTTTTAATCACATTCTTACTTCCCACTGTTGAAGAGCAATCCGGGGATGGCTATTCCATCTTTCAACACGATCGAGCACTTGTTCACAATGCACGACCTGTGGTGGAGTGCTTACATGTCAATAACATCCCTATAATGGACTCCCCTGCACAAATTCTTGACCTGAACCCTATAGAATATCTTTGGGACGTTTTGGAACGCCGACTTCGTGCCAGGCCTTACCGACCGACATCGATACCTCTCCTCAGTGCAGCGCTCGGTTAAGAATGGGCTGCCATTCCCCAAGAAACCTTCCAGCACCTGATTGAACGCATGCCGGTGAGAGTGGAAGCTGTCATCATGGCTAAGGTTGGGCCAACACAATACTGAATTCCACCATTACCGATGGATAGCGCCACGAACTTGTAAATAATTTTCAGCCTGGTGTCCGGGTAGTTTTGATCATATAGTGTAGCTATAATACGCGCGCGTGTGTGTTTTTGGAAGAGCGAGACAGAGACAGAGAGAGAGAAACAGAGCATTTAGCTCTTCGTCTCCCACTCTCACTCAGCCGCTGGCTGCCTCCGTGCGATCGCCACCCTCCCACACCTGAGCACACCTGAAACGCTTCCTGCCCTTCCAGAGGATTACGCCAAAGCGCGGTGGCACCCTCCCTTTGTGAGAAGGCGCCATTGTGCCCGCGCCTTTCATGCCCAGAAAGGAGGGTCGAATCTCTGCACGTGGTCTCCCTGTCGCCTGTCAACGCCAGTCGCACGGAGCGGAGTGACCCGTTCCTTCTGCTATCACGGTTTACTCAGTTCCAAGCATCATTCACTGGGAGAGTTCCTGCAGAGATGAGAAGCCTGTTTGTCTTTCTCTTTCCGTAGCTGACTGTAGCCCTAGAATGCCAACGAGCAGTTAGCTCGCCAAAATGACATGAGTTCAATATATAATACAGGATTTTTGGATGTACCATCAGCACACACTTTGTTATATCCAGACTACACAGATGAGCTAAACATTATGATTACCCACTTAAAAGCATGTAAGTCCAACTTTGGAATGGAATATTGCAGGTATGTATCATCATATGTCTTCAAACAGATTACAGAAGTACTGTAAATTAAGGCTCGCGGTTTGTCGACGTGCAACTGGCGCTCGGAATTGTTCCAGATGTATTCCATTGGGTACACATTAGATGAATATGACAGCCACTGCATGCTCCTCAGACCACTGTAGCACAATTCTGGCGACACGGCCAGTTATCTTGCTGGAAGATTCCATGATGTCAGAGGGCACAAAGGGAAGCAGATGGTCCTCAAAAATGGTCATATAAACTAAACTCAACTAAGCTCCTCCCGAACAGGCCATAAAGGCCCAACGGTACCGCCAGCCGCCGTGTCATCCTCAGCCCACAGGCATCACTTGATGTGGATATGGAGGGGCATGTGGTCAGCACACTGCTGTCAGTTTCCGAGACCAGAGCCGCTATTTCTCAATCAAGTAACTCCTCAGGTTGCCTCACATGGGCTGAGTGAACCCCACTTGCCAACAGCGCTCGGAAGACCGAATGGTCACCCATTCAAGTGCTAGCCCAACCCAACAGTGCTTAACTTCGTTGATCTGACGGGAACTGGCGTAACCACTGCGGCAAGGCCGTTGGCAAAATGGTCACATAGTCTATAGTTATCACAATTCCTCCAGTCACTTACATGGGTCCCATGCAAGCCAAGCCCAAGTGAATGTTTAATGTCTCCCAGTATAGCCACCCTCTCCCCTCCACCCATCGGACTGCATCTATGGTGCGGTGCATGCTTGGACCAGCAGTTCGCCTGAGTGACAGCATATCCATACGCGACTGTCTACCTGGTGTAACAAGAAACGCGATTCATCTAACTGTGCGACATGTTTCCATTTACCCACAATCCATCTTCTACTCCAGTCGCAATTGATAATGTTGTGTCAACACATAGGGGTCGTCTGCAGCAGAACTCAAGTTCATCAGTGTACCCTGAGTGGTGTGCTGTGAATCATTTGTGTTTGCACCAACTTTGTACTCTTTCGTCGAATCTACAATAGATGACTGGTTAACAGAGTAGGAACGCCTGTAATCTTCACGTTCTTTGACTGAGCATGGACGTCCAAAACCTTGTTGCCTACTTTCTTTCATCGTCCTTCAATCAATTTCCATAGGCGCATTCGAACAGTGCACCAGCATCGCCAGCTCCTGGGTGCTCGTTCTCAAATGCCGAGCCATAACAATCTGCCCCTTTTCAAAATCGTTCATGTCAGTGGATTTGCCCATTTGTGGCCCATATCGTCCCTCTCCGCTCTTCTTAGAAGTTACAATTTCTAATAAAATACCATACCACATAGCCAATTATAAGCAGGTGACATTGTGTGTAAATCTTCAATAACTGATGTGCAAGGAAAATTAAATTTATAAGTTAATTGACACATGCTGGTAACGCAATTGACAACGAGCTAGTTAGCCATATGCCGACAAAGCCATTAGGTGGCATTCAGCATCGCAGTGGACGGACATCACAACAGTTTGGTTCATACGTGTTTATTACCCCCTTTCTTCTTGAAAAATTATCTGTTCCTATCACATAAAATCGACTTCGTGCATTTACTGTTTTACATAATGTTTCAAAGAAGGAAATTCAATACTTACATGCAAGACCAAAGTGAAAAAAGAATTAAAAGCAACATTCTGTGAAAGCCGGCGGTGGTGGCCGAGCGGTTCTAGGCGCTACAGTCTGGAACCGCGCGACCGCTACGTCGCAGGTTCGAATCCTGCCTCGGGCATGGATGTGTGTGATGTCCTTAGGTTAGTTAGGTTTAAATAGTTCTAAAGTTCTAGGGGACTGATGACCTCAGAAGTTAAGTCCCATAGTGCTCAGAGTCATTTGAACCATTCTGTGACAGACAAGACATTCAGTCTGACAATGGGCAGTGTTAAAATTTTTGTTCAACAGTGAGATTTTCTTCAAAAATATGTGACACAGAGAGAGACCCTACGCAATCCTGTCACGGTTTCAGAACGGAATTTTATATTGTGGTGCAATCATTAGGTATCCCCAGACATTCGGCAGGTAATTGAAAAACCTCACATATTCAAAATTCCGGCCAAACAGGCCTCGGAAGGTCAATCGGTAACAACCGACCGCCGTGTGATTCTCAGGCGGTAGGCGTCATTGTGTGTGGATATGGAGGACCATGTGGTCAGCACACCGCTCTCCCGACCGTTGTCAGCTAACATGACAACTGGAGCTACTTCTGAGCCAAGTGTCTCCGCAATTGGCGCCACAATGCCTGAGTGCAGCCCGCTTGCCAACAGCCCTCGGCAGACCCCAATATTCACCCATCCTTTGCTTGCTATGAGCTGGTGACATTGTGTATACATGTTTAAAAACTGATGTGCAGGGAAAACTGAATTTAAAACAGTGACCCATGCCAGTAACGTTATTGACAGAGGGAAACAATACGAAGATAGAGGAGACGTAAAATTCGACAAGCTCAAGGCATAAAAGAGTAAATAATCAAAACCGTAAAACCATGGAAATGCAATCAGTATGCCAAATACCAGAACAACATCACGAAATGTATTTATTTATTTTTCAGGGTAATAACAGAACAAGAGAGGAGCAAAGTTTTATACTAACTCATCAGACAGGTCGCAACAGTGCTTTACTCTAAAGTCAAGTTGCTCGTTTATCAGATTTAGGGGCTGGTTTTACAATGATCGCAAATTTCAATTTCCTCGATGGTATCTGTTAAGTGCCCTTTCGGGGCATTATTTAAATTTTTTTGGATTGTTTAGGAAGGAACTCTCATAAGGTTTATTATCTTTTAAGTGTTGTCCTAAATGTGACTTGTTGTTACCAGTCCCAGCTGAATGTTCTTTAAAATGAATGACGAAACTGCGACCTGTTTGCCTTGTATATTGTTTGTTGAAATCATTACGAAATATTTTATAGACAACAAAGTTAAGTTAATTGCTACCTTTATTACCAGTTGTGTGTTGAAGTTTATTTTGAAAGTGATCGTTATTGGCAATAGCTGTAGTTACCTCCTTGTTTTCAAGTAGCCTGGTTAATTATCAGATACGTTACCCATGAAGATCACTTTAACTAATTTTGGTATTGTTGTTGTTGTTGTTGTTGTTGTTGTTGTTGTTGTGGTCTTCAGTCCTGAGACTGGTTTGATGCAGCTCTCCATGCTACTCTATCCTGTGCAAGCTTCTTCATCTCCCAGCAACCTACATCCTTCTGAATCTGCTTAGTGTATTCATCTCTTGGTCTCCCTCAACGATTTTTACCCTCCACGCTGCCCTCCAATGCTAACTTTGTGATCCCTTGATGCCTCAAAACATGTCCTACCAACCGATCCCTTCTTCTAGTCAAGTTGTGCCACAAACTTCTCTTCTCCCCAATCCTATTCAATACCTCCTCATTAGTTATGTGATCTACCCACCTTATCTTCAGCATTCTTCTGTAGCACCACATTTCGAAAGCTTCCATTCTCTTCTTGTCCATACTAGTTATCGTCCGTGTTTCAATTCCATACATGGCTACACTCCATACAAATACTTTCAGACACGACTTGCTGACACTTAAATCTATACTCGATGTTAACAAATTTCTCTTTTTCAGAAACGATTTCCTTGCCATTGCCAGTCTACATTTTATATCCCCTCTACTTCGACCATCAGTTATTTTACTCCCTAAATAGCAAAACACCATTACTTCTTTAAGTGTCTCATTTCCTAATCTAATTCCCTCAGCATCACCCGATTTAATTTGACTACATTCCATTATCCTCGTTTTGCTTTTGTTGATGTTCATCTTATATCCTCCTTTCAAGACACTGTCCATTCCGTTCAACTGCTCTTCCAAGTCCTTTGCTGTCTCTGACAGAATTACAATGTCATCGGCGAACCTCAAAGTTTTTACTTCTTCTCCATGAATTTTAATACCGACTCCGAATTTTTCTTTTGTTTCCTTTACTGCTTGCTCAATATACAGATTGAATAACATTGGGGAGAGGCTACAACCATGTCTCACTCCCTTCCCAACCACTGCTTCCCTTTCATGCCCCTCGACTCTTATAACTGCCATTTGGTTTCTGTACAAATTGTAAATAGCCTTTCGCTCCCTGTATTTTACCCCTGTCACCTTTAGAATGTGAAAGAGAGTATTCCAGTCAACATTGTCAAAAGCTTTCTCTAAGTCTACAAATGCTAGAAACGTAGGTTTGCCTTTTCTTAATCTTTCTTCTAAGATAAGTCGTAAGGTTAGTATTGCCTCACGTGTTCCAACATTTCTACGGAATCCGAACTGATCTTCCCCGAGGTCCGCTTCTACCAGTTTTTCCATTCGTCGTCCATACGGCTGTCGAATGGTCAGAAAAGACTTGTTTTATCGGATTGAATAGGATATCCACCTCATTCGTATGAAAATCATTTTCCCTTGCTGTCTGTTTAGGAACTTGTGACGTCTCCTGGCAAGACTTTCGCAAAATCTGTGTAATATATGTGAAAAATATCTGTATTATTATTATTATTATTATTATTTCTCTACTTTCTCAGCCGTTAAGTCTGGTTAAAAATGGAAAGTGACGCAGACCTTGATCAAGCGTGACTTCCTTTTAACTGTACAGTATATGTTACATTGTATTTAGGAACTTTCGGGTTATTGAACAAGTATCAATAATTACGAATTTCTGTAGTTGTATATATACGTTTGGATGTAGTTGTATTGCGTTGATGTACTGGTGGATATTGTGTGATATGACTCCTGTAGTTGATAGTATAATCAGTATAATGTCAACTTTATCCTGATGCCACATGTCCTTGACTTCCTCAGCCAGTTGGATGTATTTTTCAATTTTTTCTCCTGTTTTCTTTTGTATATTTGTTGTATTGGGTATGGATATTTCGATTCGTTATGTTAATTTCTTTTTTTTATTGGTGAGTATGATATCAGGTTTGTTATTTGGTGTTGTTTTATCTGTTATAATGGTT
This sequence comes from Schistocerca piceifrons, assembly GCF_021461385.2. NCBI lineage: Eukaryota > Metazoa > Arthropoda > Insecta > Orthoptera > Acrididae > Schistocerca > Schistocerca piceifrons. The sequence continues at coordinate 395,162,255 of NC_060143.1, read as the reverse complement.
TTGTTCCACTATAATTTGTATTCATAACTCTCCAGTACATTTTGTGGTGCATACTTTTATGTGGGAACTTGTTGTTTTATAAGTTTATGTTGTAAGGCAACCTGTTGATGTATTATTTTTGCTACATTGTCATGTCTTCTGGGGTATTCTGTATTTGCTAGTATTGTACATCCACTTGTGATGTGATCTACTGTTTCTATTTGTTGTTTGCAAAGTCTGCATTTATCTGTTGTGGTATTGGGATCTTTAGTAACATGCTTGCTGTAATATCTGGTGTTTATTGTTTGATCCTGTATTGCAGCCATGAATCCTTCCGTCTCACTGTATATATTGCCTTTTCTTAGCCATGTGTTGGATGCGTCTTGATCGATGTGTGGCTGTGTTAGATGATACGGGTGCTTGCCATGTAGTGTTTTCTTTTTCCAATTTACTTTCTTCGTATCTGTTGATGTTATGCGATCTAAAGGGTTGTAGAAGTGGTTATGAAATTGCAGTGGTGTAGCCGATGTATTTATGTGAGTGATTGCTTTGTGTATTTTGCTAGTTTCTGCTCGTTCTAGAAAGAATTTTCTTAAATTGTCTACCTGTCCATAATGTAGGTTTTTTATGTCGATGAATCCCCTTCCTCCTTCCTTTCTGCTTAATGTGAATCTTTCTGTTGCTGAATCTATGTGATGTATTCTATATTTGTGGTATTGTGATCGTGTAAGTGTATTGAGTGCTTCTAGGTCTGTGTTACTCCATTTCACTATTCCAAATGAGTAGGTCAATATTGGTATAGCATAAGTATTTACAGCTTTTGTCTTGTTTCTTGCTGTCAATTCTGTTTTCAGTATTTTTGTTAGCCTTTGTCTATATTTTTCTTTTAGTTCTTCTTTAATATTTGTATTATCTATTCCTATTTTTTGTCTGTATTCTAGATATTTATAGGCATCTGTTTTTTCCATCGCTTCTATGCAGTCGCTGTGGTTATCCAATATGTAATCTTCTTGTTTAGTGTGTTTTCCCTTGACTAAGCTATTTTTCTTACATTTGTCTGTTCCAAAAGCCATATTTATACCATTGCTGAATACTTCTGCTATCTTTAGTAATTGGTTGAGTTGTTGATTTGTTGCTGCCAGTAGTTTTAGATCATCCATGTATAGCAGATGTGTGATTTTGTGAGGGTATGTTCCAGTAATATTGTATCCATAATTTGTATTCTTTAGCATGTTGGATAGTGGGTTCAGAGCAAGGCAGAACCAGAAAGGAGTTAATGAGTCTCCTTGGTATATTCCACGCTTAATCTGTATTGGCTGTGATATGATATTATTTGAATTTGTTTGGATATTAAGTGTGGTTTCCAATTTTTCATTACTATGTTTAGGAATATCAGTTTAGGATCTACTTTGTATATTTCCAATATTTGTAATAACCATGAGTGGGGTACACTATCAAAAGCTTTTTGGTAATCAATGGATGCATAGTGTAGCGACCTTTGTTTAGTTTTAGCTTGATATGTCACCTCTGCATCTATTATCAGTTGCTCTTTACATCCTCGTGCTCCTTTGCAACAGGCTTTTTGTTCTTCATTTATAATTTTGTTCCGTGTTGTATGTGTCATTCATTTCTGTGCAATGACTGAAGTTAATATTTTGTATATTGTTGGTAAGCATATTATGGGGCGATATTTAGCTGGGTTTGCTGTGTCTGCTTGATCTTTAGGTTTCAGATAAGTTATTCCATGTGTAAGTGTTTCAGGGAATGTAACTGTTAAATAATTTAGTTAGATGTGTTGTGTTGAGGTGAATTTCTTTATCCAGAAATTTGCTATTTTATCTTTTCCAGGGGCTTTCCAATTATGAGTAGAATTAATTGCTTGGGTGACTTCATGTTGCAAAATTATCACTTCAAGCATTTGTGGTATCATCTTGTATGTGTCTGTTTCTGCTTGTATCCACCGTGCATGCCAGTTGTGTTGTATCGGGTTTGACCATATGTTGCTCCAGAAGTGTTCCATGTCTGTTATGTTTGGTGGATTGTCTATTTTAATGTGTGTGTTATCTATTGTCTGGTAAAATTTCTTTTGGTTTGTGTTGAATGTTTGGTTTTGTTTCCTTCTATTTTCACTTTTTTTGTATCTTCTAAGTCGTTTGGCCAATGCTTGTAATTTCTGCTTCTTTTCATCTAATTGCTCTATCACTTCTTGTTGTGAGATTTTACCTAACCTTTTTCGTTTTTTTTCTGACATTTCATTTCTTATAAACTGTGTTAGCTGTCCGATGTCTTTTCACAGTTTTTCTATTCTGATCTGTAGCCTGTGTTGCCATACTGGTTTTGTGGGTTTCTTCTGTGTGTTTGTTGGTTCTGATCTCTGCCTAGTGTGTATATTTTGTGTAGTGAGTGCTCCTATATAAACCAGTAGTTGTAACTCTTCCATAGTTGTGTTTTCATTTATTTTGTTGTGTATGATTGTGTTGATAGTTTTTATTGTTGTTTCGACTTGTGGGTTATTTGGCGGTCTATGCAAGAATGGTCTAATGTCTGTATTTGTGTCTTTGTATTCTATATATGTCAGCTGAAATTTTTCTTCTATATCTAACATGTGTCTCACTTTGTGTTCTATTTATGCTTGTTCTGGTGGCTGTCTTAAGATTTCGTTTTCCTCTGGCTGTTTAATTGATGTGTGTTGTTCTTTGTTTGTTTGCTCTGGGATGTTTGAGTCCATTACTGTATTTTCTTCTTCTTCTGACTGCACATTATTTTGTTCCAGTATTTGTTGTACTTGTTGTTTGATGTTTTCTAATTCTGACTGGGGTATCCTGTTATTTTTGATTATTACATGGATCTGATCAGCTAGTCGTTGTTCTGTTAAAAATTTTAATTCTGGGTATTTGGTAATAAATGTTGTGTATACTTGTGATCTGTAACCAGTTGTATTGGTTCCTAGGTTTGTTGCTTGGTAATAACAGAACATGAGGTGTCGATTAACTTCATCTGACCATCTCATCCTCTGTCTTTGTTTTCCTTCTAGGGTGGTTGCAGGAAACATATCCTGCAAAACACCTCTATTTGGATTTGAATCACTTTCCAGTTGGCTAGCAGTGTCGTTACCACTGTGGGCGGTCATAGGGTTCAAGCGTCGTCCCCGACCATGATGGCGCTTGTCCAAGGCTTCTTTAGTTCTGTCCTGAACCAACTAATCACACTAAAAGGGGGGTTAGCCCTATTAGTGGTTTGTTCTCTTTGTCGCCTTTTACGACTGGCAGAACATACCGCAGGCCTATTCTTTTCCTGGGCCTCCACGGCATTTATTATTATTATTATTTCTTTACTTTCTCAGACGTTAAGTCAGGTTAAAAATGGGAAGTGATGCAGACCTTGATCAAGCATCACTTCCTATTAACTGTACGGTATATGTTATATTGCATTTAGGAACTTTCGGGTAATTGAACATGTATCAATAATTACGGATTTCTGTAATTGTATATATAAGTTTGGATGTAGCTGTATTGTATTGATGTACTGGTGGATATTGTGTGGTATGACTCATGTAGTTGATAGTATAATTGGTATAATGTCAACTTCATCCTCATGCCACATGTCCTTGACTTCCTCAGCCAGTTGGATGTATTTTTCAATTTTTTCTCCTGTTTTCTTTTGTATATTTGTTGTATTGGGTATGGATATTTCGATTAGTTGTGTTAATTTCTTCTTTTTATTGGTAAGTATGATGTCAGGTTTGTTATGTGGTGTTGTTTTATCCGCTATAATGGTTCTGTTCCAGTATAATTTGTATTTATCATTCTCCAGTACATTTTGTGGTGCATACTTGTATGTGGGAACTTGTTGTTTTATAAGTTTATGTTGTAAGGCAAGCTGTTGATGTATTATTTTTGTTACATTGTCATGTCTTCTGGGGTATTCTGTATTTGCTAGTATTGTACATCCACTTGTGATGTGATCTACTGTTTCTATTTGTTGTTTGCAAAGTCTGCATTTATCTGTTGTGGTATTGGGATCTTTAATAATATGTTTGCTGTAATATCTGGTGTTTATTGTTTGACCCTGTATTGCAATCATGAATCCTTCCGTCTCACTGTATATATTGCCTTTTCTTAGCCATGTGTTGGATGCGTCTTGATCGATGTGTGGCTGTGTTAGATGATACGGGTGCTTGCCATGTAGTGTTTTCTTTTTCCAATTTACTTTCTTCGTATCTGTTGATGTTACGTGATCTAAAGGGTTGTAGAGGTGGTTATGAAATTGCAGTGGTGTAGCCGATGTATTTATATGAGTGATTGCTTTGTGTATTTTGCTAGTTTCTGCTCGTTCTAGAAAGAATTTTCTTAAATTGTCTACCTGTCCATAATGTAGGTTTTTTTATGTCGATGAATCCCTTTCCTCCTTCCTTTCTGCTTAATGTGAATCTTTCTGTTGGTGAATCTATGTGATGTATTCTATATTTGTGGCATTGTGATCATGTAAGTGTATTGAGTGCTTCTAGGTCTGTGTTACTCCATTTCACTACTCCAAATGAGTGGGTCAATATTGGTATAGCATAAGTATTTATAGCTTTTGTCTTGTTTCTTGCTGTCAATTCTGTTTTCAGTATTTTTGTTAGCCTTTGTCTATATTTTTCTTTTAGTTCTTCTTTAATATTTGTATTATCTATTCCTATTTTTTGTCTATATCCTAGATATTTATAGGCATCTGTTTTTTCCATCGCTTCTATGGAGTCACTGTGGTTATTCAATATGTAATCTTCTTGTTTAGTGTGTTTTCCCTTGACTATGCTATTTTTCTTACATTTGTCTATTCCAAAAGCCTTATTATTATTATTATTATTATTATTATTATTATCTGTATTGTTATTATTATCATTATTATTTCATTTCTGTAATAACGGTTGTCTGGTATATAGAGTCTGTAAAAAAGGAAATAATCATTTTTCATTTTTGAGTTTGTGCAATATTTATGTATCTATATTTTGCAAATAACGTCTGTGGTCAGCGAGTGTGGAAATCGAAGCAGACAAAGGTAATTGAAAAAATAACAGAGATATTTATTAGCGAACTGAATTGATTATAAATAGTGGAGGCTTAAATGTTAGTCTCTCTGTCTTCTTGTAGCCGTTAAAGTTGTAAGAGCCTGTGATGCTCGCTTGAATGCTTGGTTAGCTTTCTTTTGTTCTTTGTTCGAGAAAGACGTCATTGGAGGCTGAAGAATAAAACAGCTGTTTTCAGCACATTTAGAATTTTTCATGAAGCAGAGCTGAGCCGCTATCGCAGGAGGCGCTGCCGAGGCAAATTCAAATTATAATTGAGTGAAAGTAGTTTTCCCGCATTTAAGCGGGCAGGTAATGGTACATTAAAATTATTTATTTCAGCTTCCCGTGGACAGCAGAGGAGATTTGTGGATTTTATTGTGTCATTTTAAGGTGGACATGGGCAACTGCTATTACAACCCCAGTGAGTACATAATTTACGTAAATGAGAGTGGCAAAACTTTACTTGTGTGATATCAAAGACTGCTGTGCTGAAACCTGTTCTGGCTAATAATAATATTAAAATCAAATTCCATTTTTTGTTTGATGCTCTCGTGTTAGTCGTGGCAATCAATATGTTCATATGTTAAAAAATCCACTGCAGCTTTTATGTTTAGCGAACATATCATACTGTAACTTCCGTATGTGTAAATAAGAGTAATTTTCAGTGCATTTCAGAGATGATAGTGGAGAAGGACATGTTCAATTTCATAATTAGTTGCAGTAATTATACCGTGTTCCATTTCTAACAGGCCAGATCAGGGTTATATGAAAACAGATTGCAAAGTAAAGATCACACGTTCACAGGAGGAAATCGTTTGGTGTTGTGCATATCCCCATATAATAGTTCGAGGTGCACAAAGTTAAAGTTTTTCAACCATAGAAACTAATAGTGAGAATTGCATGTTATCTTTTGTGCTCGCAACAATAAGCAATATACAGTTAATTAAAATGTTATGCGACATTAACTGCGTATAAAACCAAAAAGTGCGCGGTGTGGAGACGCGACAAACACTAATTTCTTTCAATCCATTATAAGGGTAACTTTAGTGATCTGTGAATCATAGAGAGTAAGACGGCACGTTTTTGTTTACGCAAATGGCATGATTTAGCATTTATGATGGTATCTGTTGCGTTAGATTTCCTCTAAATAGCCAATTGATGTTAGCGATGTCAGCGATGGTAAGATCAATGAAGTTGATCCTTTTCTCATTTCCGTGGTCTACGTAAAGGATAATTTAGCATGGCTATCACACAGAGCATCAGCCAGAGAATCTATTTCATTTCTTGTGCCTTTATAAAGCGAAAGTCTATCATCTACGTACATTCTGCGATAAATAATTTTGTTGTTAACTCCTGGATTTTCTCTGAAGAACTTTATTTCAATGTAATTGACGTATTATCTGCTGTAACTCCAGCCGGAAAATTTCATATTGTTTATCCATATTTCTGGTGGTAAAAGTTGTCACTGAAGAAAAATAGGCCGGCCGGTGTGGCCGTGCGGTTAAAGGCGCTTCAATCTGGAACCGCGTGACTGCTACGGTCGCAGGTTCGAATCCTGCCTCGGGCATGGATGTGTGTGATGTCGTTAGGTTAGCTAGGTTTAATTAGTTCTAGTTCTAGGCGACTGAATACCTCAGAAGTTGACTCGCATAGTGCTCAGAGCCATTTGAACCATTTGAAGAAAAATAATTAAATTCACCTGTGTTTTCTGCATGTTACATGCAGTGTTTTACGCTTTTAAGTTTATAGGTTGTGGGTGTGGTATTGGTATTCTAATATCAGACTAAACTACAGCTAACATATACGCTGATTCGAAGCGGGGTGCTTGGGGATGATAGGTCCCGTACTGCACAGTACTGAGTAAAATTTGATTATTTTTTTACTTTGTCGTGTCAATATCATTAATACACAATTTATTGCTTGCAGTGGTTCCCGGTTTCGGGCTGACTCGCCCATTCCTAAACCACACACCTTGGTCTTGATCGTACATAGTAATACAACATGATGCCAAAAGGCACAGATAGCTTTGTTGCACGGACTCTCACTGATAAGACAGCTTATGCGTCTACTGTCATATTATATATGAGCGATACAACCAAACTAGCTTCCATAACCTTCGCTGCACCGTTCATTCTCAGTGCAGTTTAAAGAAGCCCGATCCCTACTCCGGTTGTTTTCGAAAAAAACCAGTTTCTTCCAACTTACTTTTAATGTGTTCCGTGAGAGCTGTTGGGTTGGACTTGTGAGTTGTTGTAGCTGCATTTACTTTTTGGTGTAGTTCTATCTTTGTCTTTAGCTGCTGTATTAGCGAAGAACCGTGTATATTTTTTCTTAACAATTGATGATTATTGCATTTAAGAAACGAGTTAGAAATATAGACGTGTAAACAGATAACGAAAACAATTCCACCCGCCCACGCATTTTGTTTCATGTTCTCCACTCTAAGAATTTGTGTGATGTTACCGTCGTATTTTGATTACTTCGATTATTTCCCTAACTACGCTGGATAAGGGCACGCTGCTTCTTAGCTCACGAATAATACTTTAGACAGAGTTGGCGGAGACGAGCAAATCCAGTTATGCATTTCTGTTCTTGGTGACCGGTTGCAGGGCTCTCTGTGTGTGTGAGACAGCTTCCCAAGGTATTGCGGTTTGGAGGAGTGGGCTAGGCTACGAGAGTCGTGTGCTTTTGTCGGCACAAATGGTATTCGCCTTTATAACCTGTGCTAAGCTACCGCGGGTTCCTAGAGAATCACTGCGCGTGACCACAGGCACCTTTCTCTAGGCTGATGGAAGAACGTGCCAACGCAACTAAGCCGCGCGCCTTGAGAGAATTAGGTGTATTTCATACCACACGCTTTCATCCAGTCAAAGAAGTCGTTTTCCGTATGTGCCGTGATGTGAAGGGCACGACCAGATGGCGTAGAAGGACACGACCTACGAATATCACGCTGCTACATATTACTCAGCATCAACATCTTGCATGTTAACTCATCTTCTATGAGCTATTAAAGAGAAATTTCGACAGCGTTCCTCTGCATTTATGTGAATTTAATAAGACTCTTGCTGATCACTGTAGTAAAAGGCGGGACTCCTCCCGTGTACGTAGTGGTTTTTATTTGGAGAGGATTGATGTTTTGAGAGCACATACGTTGTGGTTGAGGGGTACTGTCCGGACATGGAAAGAGAGGCTGCGGGTTCAGCTTCGACCTGGCGCGCTTGCTGAATTTTCGAGTAAGCTTCGGACTTTCTGAGTAGCCCAATACTTTCGTGGTCTGCAATCGCAACTTGTGTTGCCTCATTAATTGTACTGTTTCATGGATCTTGAATCCGTTTACTTCGCAACTGGAGATGCTCAGACTGGGAAAGCGTATCGCATTTCCCAAAAACTCTTCGAGATAGTTTTGAGCTACCTTCCAAAATATTAGCAGTACAGAACTATGCATTGCAGCTTCTAGTGAACTAACCATTGCTGTTAGATTTACGATCATTAATGTTCGTTTCAATAATTTTCATTGTGGTCCATGTCGAAATATGACTCAATAAATCAATATTGTTAAAGAGAATACTTGCTTTACATTCGTAAATCTAGTTGTACTACAATTGTTCCTGGTAAGGCAACCGTTAATAATAAATATAATCAGCCATTTGCACATCTAAGTTGTTGTCTTACAGTGTTGGTGTCCCCGTTGCAAAACGGATGTCCACATTTCGGAACATGGATATTTATTAGCAGAGGTTGAAATAAATTTGTTTTATGTTTAACGAAAATTGCATTCGCATGTATAACATCTCAATGTTAAGTCTGCAAACATATTTATTTGCAGTTGTTATTATTAATTTTTTTAATCTGATATCCAACAAACATTGGCCCCGCTCGCGTAGTATCTCAACGCTGCTTTCGTAAGTGTGGTAGGCAGACAGCACACATCACTGCCGCGTCGCAGTCGAAAAGAAAGGCTATAGGTTTTACTTGGATACCTTGTACGTAGCCGGCCGCGGTGGTCTAGCGGTTCAGACGCTCAGTCCGGAACCGCGGGACTGCTACGGTCGCAGGTTCGAATCCTGCCTCGGGCATGGATGTGTGTGATGTCCTTAGGTTAGTTACGTTTAAGTAGTTCTAAGTTCTAGGGGACTGATGACCACAGGTGTTAAGTCCCCTAGTGCTCAGAGCCATTTGAACCATTTGAACCTTGTACGTAAACAGGAAATTCAGAAAGCACAGAGATATGCTACGCTTAAGGATTCAGTGAGATTTAACTTGGTGAGCTGCTGAGAAATTTCATGATTCTGAAGTCTTCCCTGCTAAAGAAAAACGTAGAAATGATCACAAACTTACGTTTTTAAGGGGATATTTCACTAAATAGTTGTATAAATAGGAGAAACAACTGGTCCTTTGATGTTTTGGAGTATGTTTACAGAAAATATTGTCATCCAGGTAAACAATATCTTAATACTATATCGAGATTTTATCTATAAACCTACTCATAATAGTTTATTCCTTCTACTACGGCCCCAGAATAAAACGGAAAAATGCCTGCAGCATTTGACTACTAAACACTTTAAAGATCTACGATTGCACTGACTTGTGAGGCAATAACGCGCTTAATGGACGAAAGTAATTTCGCATGATGTCTCACTGCGAAGTAACATAGCTGGATGAAACTTGGACCATAAATACGAAAACTGCTGCAGCATAGTACAGAATGTTACTGAAAAAAGTACACAGTGACACTTTCGACCATATTCCTGTGTGCATTGCGTGTTCACACCTCTTGCTGCATGAGGATACATCCAGCATTGTCGAAAATGATCATTTTGACGGTGTAGGTGCTATGGTGTAAGGAGCCATAACCTTGTGAGGGCGTACTGACTTCCAGATCTTTGAACACGGTACCCTCACCGGTCAACGTTATTATCACAGTGCATTCCTTCCCCAAGACAACTTTTCAGGGGTGCATTCGTCCCTGACTTCATAGATGATATGGATGACAATGCGCGACTGCATCTAACAGCGCAGGCGGAGAAGCTAATGGAACGAGAGGATAGGCCTGTTAGGCGAATGGACTGGCTCGTCTCGAATCCCATCGAGCACGTAGGCGATGCGTTGGGAGACGCACTCCAGCACGTCCACATGCACCAACGACGACCCATCAGTGGTCAACCGCTCTGGTGAAGGAATGGAATGGAGCGCCCTACCACAGGAATACCTCACCACCCTGGTAGACAACACGGTTATCTTGTAAAATACAGTGCCTCATCATGTTTCAAGAAACATTTCACTGCAAGTGTTCACTTTCAAAATTTACGATCCGTCTCTAATGACCTCGACCTAAACTTCATACCTTCAAAGTTTAAAAGAATAGCTGCGACCGAAAGCGAACCGTTACCTCTGAGCAAATGGTGAACACCGTGCGAATATACAGGGTGGTCCATTGATAGTGACCGGGCCAAATATCTCACGAAATAAGCATCAAACGAAAAAACTACAAAGAACGAAACTCATCTGGCTTGCAGGGGCAAACCAGATGGCGCTATGGTTGGCCCGCTAGATAGCGCTGCCATAGGTAGTATGTAAAGTATGTAGTATGTAAAGAAATATGAATGTTTCAGTTGCACCACTTTTTTCGCTTTGTGATAGATGGCTCTGTAATAGTAACAAACGTATAAGTACGTGTTGTCACGTAACATTCCGCCAGTGCGGACGGTATTTGCTTCGTGATACATTACCCGTATTAAAATGGACCGTTTACCAATTGCGGAAAAGATCGATATCGTGTTGATATATGGCTATTCAAAATGCCCAACGGGCGTGTGCAATGTATGCTGCTCGGTATCCTGGACGACATCATCCAAGTGTTCGGACCGTTCGCCGGACAGTTACGCTATTTAAAGAAACAGGAAGTGTTCAGCCACATGTGAAACGGCAACCACGACCTGCAACAAATGATGATGCCCAGGTAGGTGTTTTAGCTGCTGTCGCGGCTAATCCGCACATCAGTAGCAGAGAAATTGCCCGAGAATCGGGAATCTCAAAAACGTCGGTGTTGAGAATGCTACATCAGCATCGACTGCACCCGTACCACATTTATATGCACCAGGAATTGCATGGCGACGACTTTGAACGTCGTGTACAGTTCTGCCACTGGGCACAAGAGAAATTACGGGACGATGACAGATTTTTTGCACGCGTTCTATTTAGCGACGAAGCGTCATTCACCAACAGCGGTAACGTAAACCGGCGTAATATGCACTATTGGGCAACGCAAAATCCACGATGGCTGCGACAAGTGGAACATCAGCGACCTTGGCGGATTAATGTATGGTGCGGCATTATGAGAGGAAGGATAATTCGTCCCCATTCTATCAAAAAAAAGAAAAAGAAAAAAAATGGCTCTGAGCACTGTGGAACTTCTGAGGTCATCAGTCCCCTAGAACTTAGAACTACTTAAACCTAACTAACTAACTTACGGACATCACACACATCCATGCTCGAGGCAGGATTCGAACTTGCGACCGTAGCAGTCGCGCAGCTCCAGACTGAAGCAAGTAGTACCGTTCGGCCACTTCGGCCGGCCCCCCATTTTATTGATGGCAATCTAAATGGTGCAATGTATGCTGATTTCTTACGTAATGCTCTAACGATGTTACTACAAGTTGTTTCACCGCATGACAGAATGGCAATGTACTTCCAACATGATGGATGTCCGGCACATAGCTCGCGTGCGGTTGAAGCGGTATTGAACAGCATATTTCATGACAGGTGGATTGGTCGTCGAAGCACCATGCCACGGCCCGCACGTTCACCGGATCTGGCGTCCCCGGATTTCTTTTTGTGGGGAAAGTTGAAGGATATAGGTATCACGATCGACCGACAACGCCTGACAACTTGCGTTAGCGCATTGTCAGTGCATGTGCGAACATTCCAACAGGCGAACTACTCGTTGTTGAGAGGAATGTCGTTACACGTATTGCTAAATGCATTGAGGTTGACGGACATGATTTTGAGCATTTATTGCATTAATGTGGTATTTACAGGTAATGACGCTGTAACAGCATGCGTTCTCAGAAGTGATAAGTTCACAAAGGTACATGTATCACATTGGAACAACCGAAATAAAATGTTCAAACGTACCTACGTTCTGTATTTTAATTCAACAATACTACTTGTTACCAACTGTTCGTCTAAAATTGTGAGCCATATGTTTGTGACTATTACAGCGCCATCTATCACAAAGCGAAAAAAGTGGTCCAACTAAAACATCATATTTCTTTATGAACTACACGAATATGTAATAAAACATGGAGTTACTATTTTAAAAAAAACGCAGTTGATATCCGTTTGACCTATGGCAGCGCCATATAGCGGGCGAACCTTAGCGCCATCTGGTTTCGCCCTTCAAGCTAGACAAGTTTCGTACTTTGTAGTTTTTTCGTTTGACGTTTATTTCGTGAGATATTTGGCACGGTCACGATCAATGGACCACCCTATATATATATATATATATATATATATATATATATATATATATATATATACACTCCTGGAAATAGAAAAAAGAACACATTGACACCGGTGTGTCAGACCCACCATACTTGCTCCGGACACTGCGAGAGGGCTGTACAAGCAATGATCACACGCACGGCACAGCGGACACACCAGGAACCGCGGTGTTGGCCGTCGAATGGCGCTAGCTGCGCAGCATTTGTGCACCGCCGCCGTCAGTGTCAGCCAGTTTGCCGTGGCATACGGAGCTCCATCGCAGTCTTTAACACTGGTAGCATGCCGCGACAGCGTGGACGTGAACCGTATGTGCAGTTGACGGACTTTGAGCGAGGGCGTATAGTGGGCATGCGGGAGGCCGGGTGGACGTACCGCCGAATTGCTCAACACGTGGGGCGTGAGGTCTCCACAGTATATCGATGTTGTCGCCAGTGGTCGGCGGAAGGTGCACGTGCCCGTCGACCTGGGACCGGACCGCAGCGACGCACGGATGCACGCCAAGACCGTAGGATCCTACGCAGTGCCGTAGGGGACCGCACCGCCACTTCCCAGCATATTAGGGACACTGTTGCTCCTGGGGTATCGACGAGGACCATTCGCAACCGTCTCCATGAAGCTGGGCTACGGTCCCCCACACCGTTAGGCCGTCTTCCGCTCACGCCCCAACATCGTGTAGCCCGCCTCCAGTGGTGTCGCGACAGGCGTGAATGGAGGGACGAATGGAGCCGTGTCGTCTTCAGCGATGAGAGTCGCTTCTGCCTTGGTGCCAATGATGGTCGTATGCGTGTTTGGCGCCGTGCAGGTGAGCGCCACAATCAGGACTGCATACGACCGAGGCACACAGGGCCAACACCCGGCATCATGGTGTGGGGAGCGATCTCCTACACTGGCCGTACACCACTGGCGATCGTCGAGGGGACACTGAATAGTGCACGGTACATCCAAACCGTCATCGAACCCATCGTTCTACCATTCCTAGACCAGCAAGGGAACTTACTGTTCCAACAGGACAATGCACGTCCGCATGTATCCCGTGCCACCCAACGTGCTCTAGAAGGTGTAAGTCAACTACCCTGGCCAGCAAGATCTCCGGATCTGTCCACCATTGAGCATGTTTGGGACTGGATGAAGCGTCGTCTCACGTGGTCTGCACGTCCAGCACGAACGCTGGTCCAACTGAGGCGCCAGGTGGAAATGGCATGGCAAGCCGTTCCACAGGACTACATCCAGCATCTCTACGATCGTCTCCATGGAAGAATAGCAGCCTGCATTGCTGCGAAAGGTGGATATACACTGTACTAGTGCCGACATTGTGCATGCTCTGTTGCCTGTGTCTATGTGCCTGTGGTTCTGTCAGTGTGATCATGTGATTTATCTGACCCCAGGAATGTATCAATAAAGTTTCCCCTTCCTGGGACAATGAATTCACGGTGTTCTTATTTCAATTTCCAGGAGTGTATATATAGTACAGGTTACTTTAATATAGGTTTGCCACTCTAGAAATGGGCTAATGATAGATGAGAGTGTTATTTGACTCTTTATTTGGCGGCTGTTACTCAACCATTAGGTTTAACATACATTACGAAATTTCTCGACACAGCACAAACCGTGATGTCACTAACTGTACATGATGATACTGAAGTTGTATTTCGTGATCGATTTTACGCTTAGCTCTCGCTTTGTAGACATAACCAACGACGGATATCACGTTCTAGCTACTAAGTTCTGTTACAGTTTTCTTAGACACTCTAAGAAAAAAAAACACGACACACCACGAAGAAATCACCCGAACGGGACGGAAATCGGTAGATGTGGTGTACATGTGCAGACAAACAACTGAATACAATTTGGATGAAATAAGACACTTTCAGAGTCTTTGCTGGTCTCATACAGATATGATGGTGACTTTAAAATAGACTGGGGCGGCAGTGAGAATTCGGATCGAGCAGGGAGTAATCGATGCAGTTGTGTGAACCCCTGAGCCAAGGTGGCTTAGTGGCTAACGCACCTGCCTACTAAACAGCACACCCAGGTGCGATTCTCGGCCTCGGTTCAAATTTTTATTTGTCACTTCAGTCTACGTACATAAAAACAATTTGGATAATTTTTTTCAAGAGAAAGAGCTACACTAATTGGGCAAATCAATAGCGCGTTGGTCCACTTCTCGCCCTTGTGCATGCAGTTATTCGACTTCCAGAGATTAATAAAGTTGCATGTCCACCTTAAGCACATCGTGCCATTCTGTATTCAATTGGCATATAACATCGTCAAAATCCCGAGTTGGTTAGCGAGCTCTGTCCATAATGCTCCAATAGTGCTCAGTTGGAGGTTGATCCGACGACTTTGCTGGGCAAGGTATGTGCAACCTGGTACCCAAGGGAAGGCAGGATTCGGTTACGATTGTGGTCGGGGCCGTAATCAGTTACTATTGGTTGCCTTTAATCAGTTACACACATTTATTTTTAAAACAGTAATTCCAGACTGAATAATAAGTAAAAAATACCACACGTTATTAATAAAGGAATAAATAACTGTGTAAATAATAGTGTCTTCAGTGAGTTACAATTTAGCAAATCACCGTTAAATACAGATACAGCAGATGATGTTTTAAAAGCAAGCCACTATGTCCTCGTCTGAAGCCCGTACACGCCAGGAATGGCAGTATATAAGGTTTCAAAGGCTTACTGCGTAAACACATGTACCGAATTAGAATTTTAAGGCAAGTGACCACAATCACGGCTGAAGGCCTTAAACACCAAGAATGGCAATAATATAAAAAATTTAGAAACCTGCTTTAAAACAGCAAATACAATAGCAAAGGTTAATTAAAAAACAAGCAACTGATCACTAAACAGATGAAATAAGATGATGGTGTACTTGTAACACAACCCTTAACATCCGATGAACACTACACTGCTAGATTTATTCCTAAAGGCGACCAGAACTATTAACTAGACATATATAACCTTTAATGTAGGCATTCCAAGATATTGTAATAAATAACACAATAATAAACACAAGGACCAGTACATAAGTTCCTTAAAGGATACTGAGGCAGATTATACCCGCAGAAGACGTGGGCTAAAGGAACGTTACACTGAACTACTGGGCATCAGACCTCCTTTTAGAACACACATGTCTTACAAGAACCAAGGGGCCACAGACGGTGCTCCTGGAATCGACCTCTGAAAAGGTCTGGCAACGAACACTTTCGCGAGCGATGAGATAGGCAGCCAAGAGTTGAATTCACTTCACACGATGGTAACTCAGACTAGTGGCAATCTAACGAGTGACTAATGATAATCTTACTGAAGCTACCTGACGTCCCATAAACCAAATGCAACGATGGAGCAATACGCCAAAGCCAGAACCGGCGGTCTGCACTACGTCCCCAGAATACTGTGCTTAGAGGGCCTGGAACGAGAGAGGAATCACTACCACCAGGGTAGAAGAATCACCAAACGGCCCCCAGGGCACGTAACTGGGGCGTTAGCGACCACCTGTCAAGAGAAATTACCGCTGGTTGTACTTAACAGATTGTAACAAGCCGAACGCAGCAAATAGTAATAAGAAGTCAAGGAAAGCTAATCAGGTCCGGCTTCTCCAAGCACTCCACTCGCTGCTGTTCGCCTTGAGCAGCAGCACGAACCCAAGACACTGAGAATCGCGAGATATCACAACCGTGGAGGTTTCTCTACTTGGAGTGAAATGCACTCACCTTAAAGCTTGCTGGATCCGGTTTACGACGAGGTCGTGCACCCTCGTGACCGCAGCCCTTCCATCCGGCAGTCCATGCGTGCCGCCAGCGAACCTGGCATTTTCTAGCACAGCACAGACCTGGCTCCTCCTGAGTCCCCAACCGAACTCGCACACTCACACGACCCAGAAAAATATCGACGTCGCCCCAAAAATAGGGCAACAGTTACTACATACCGATAATAGCCGCTGCTGCCACTAGCGGACAGGACACGCTTGCGAAACCGAGGGGCACCGGTCAACACAAGAAGAAGATATACAACCGCAACCATGCTAACTAAATGATACTGCCTGGCCTCCAAGAGAGGGCAGAAACCTACAAACAGCACCAACGCGAGCCGCAGCACGACTCATTATGGCTTGTCAAGCACGAAGACAAGCAAACGAAAGTCTCGCCGTGTGAGGGCGGGCATTGTCTTGCTGAAATGTAAGACCAGAATGGCTTGCCACGAAGGACAACAAAACTGGTCGTAGGATATCGTTGACGTACAGCTGTGCTGTACGGGCACTGTGGATGACAACCAAAGAGGTGCTGCTATGAAACTAAGTGCCTCTGCAGACCATTTATTTGGTTGTCGGATCTTATGGTGGGCGATAATCAGGTTGGTATCCGGCTGCTGTCTGGGGCGTTTCCATATACGTCTTCACTGATCATCGGGGCTCAGGTCGAAGCGAGACTCATCACTGAAGACAGTTCTACTCCACTCAACGAGATTCAAGGCGAATTTGCCCAAAATGATTGCAAATGGACTTCTCGGTGTACACAGGTCAATGGTGGTCGTCGCAAGGGGCGCTGGAAGCTCCGCCCTCTTCGTATGAGCCACCTGGTAATGTTCATTGTGGGCATTGAAGCACCAGTTGCACGTCGGATCGATGATAATGGTGAAGCCTGCGTTTTGGGTGCCTTCCTGACGATTGCTCGGCCGTCGCGTTCTGTTGTCTTCTAGGTCGACCGCTTCCTTCTTCACACTGTGTTCGTCCATGGTTCATCCATTCCTGCTAACATCGTTCAGTATTGGTTTCGGTCCTATTTAAATGTAGCGCGATTCACGGATTACTCCACCTGGCTTCTTCAAACCCAACTACATGTCCTCTGACAAATGCTGCCATCTGTATATATTATTCACGCACCTGTCTGCGAGGTATAGTTTCCTCGAACAGAGTAAACGAAATGAAATTCACAAACGTGTTATGCCCTGACAGTGACATGTCTCCTGTTTACTACCCTTGACAGATGCACTTTGAAATTGGGCTGCATGGAAACCAAAGGAAATGGTCTAGGATTTTTAGAAACACAGGTGAAGCCTTATGAACTTCTGAGCTGGAAAAGAACACAGCTAAATTGGGGGGGGGGGAGGGGATGAAAGAAGTTTGAACGAGCAGTTATAGTTTATTTCATTGCAAAATATCGTATCGTATCTGGCCGATAACAAAAAAAGCAGGAAAAGTGATGATCCAGAAGGTACAGATGCGGGTACACGGAACAATTAAAAAGGGCTCCATACACAGAATTATCTATCTAACTACTCACTGCTGACATATAGGAACTTCAGTGTCCGTAAACTTCTTCGTGCACTGATAGTCATTTGCCAGTAAACTCGCACCACACAATGCAATGAAATAAGGAATTCTTTAATTTACTAGTTTCATTTAAATTACAAATTAATAATTCAGTATATGGTTCCATATTAGGGCTTTTACCGTCATGTAACGTGTTACTCAGCATATAAATTTGATTGTTGTTCCTAGGTTTATTTTCAGCAATCATTAAAGCGGCTGCCGGCCGAAGTGGCCGTGCGGTTCTAGGCTCTGCAGTCTGGAACCGCGAGACCGCTACGGTCGCTGGTTCGAATCCTGCCTCGGCCATGGATGTGTGTGATGTATTTAGGTTAGTTAGGTTTAGTTAGTTCTAAGTTCTAGGCGACTGATGACCTCAGAAGTTAAGTCGCATAGTGCTCAGAGCCATTTGAACCATTAAAACGGCTGATAGGACGCAATAGGCGCTACATAATTGGCGCCCAAGTTGAGGCTCCCCGCATATTTAGGCTCCCAACGTAAGACTTACAAAATTAACCATTGTAATATGGGATTGAGGAAGACGTTTCTGTAAGTACATCTTGGATACAGCTACGAACAGAAACTGAAAGTTAACTATAGTAAATTCAAAGATGGTGGAGTTGGAAGCATTTCAAACGTGTTGCTATAAAAAGAACATAAACAATCTCATGATTTACAAGATAGCAT
Source organism: Schistocerca piceifrons (assembly GCF_021461385.2). Taxonomy (NCBI): domain Eukaryota; kingdom Metazoa; phylum Arthropoda; class Insecta; order Orthoptera; family Acrididae; genus Schistocerca; species Schistocerca piceifrons. Next base: position 395,143,723 of record NC_060143.1, on the reverse strand, counting down.
CACAGACGTTTGAACTTGTGAGTGTGAAATGAAAATCTTAACGCAGAATTGGGATTGAATGAGGACTAAAGGACATTAGACAGACTGGCGAATTGAAAGAAAATGATTTCCACACAGACATAGCTGAAGCGTGACAGCTGTGTGTCCATTTAGGAACTTTTCGTTCGATTAGGCCTCGGAAGGCCCTTCAGTACCGACAGACCGCGTGTCATGCTCCGCCGACTGACGTCATCGGAGGGAGATATGGTGGGACGTGGGACAAGCACACGTCTCTCCCTGCCATTCTCATATTTCGTGCCCTGGAGCCGCTACTACTTCGTCAAGTAGCTCCTCAATTCACGTAACGAGGCTGAGTGCACCACAGTATATCAAAAGTGTTTGGCGGTATCAATGTTCACCCATACAAACATCAACCACGCCTGATAGCGCTTAACTTCGGTGTTCTGATGGAAACCAGTGTGTCCACAGCAGCTCAGCCGTTGATGTCAATTTGCAAGGTGACTCCTTAATTTCCTCTCTGCATCAGGCGAGCAGACAAGTGGTGTAGCCCGGGAAAATATTTGATGAGTCAGCAAAGGTTCATTCACTGGTACACACCATAGATTTGTTGACTTAAAAAAATGATTTGTGCAGGAATCTCATAGAGGGATCATACAAAATCATATCCATGTACTCTTGCTGGCTATTATAGCAAATGGCCCACTTTCGAAATTGTACATTAACAAACCTGGAGAGTAGTAACTGGGCAGGTTGGGTGCACTTGGGGATAATTCACTCAGCAAAACCCAACCCACCCAAAAAAATAAAATAAGATATAAAAAATTAAATCAATAGAAAATTAATCAAGCAATGAACTCAAGCTCATGAAATATGTAATCATTATTTTTGGCTCTCTTCAATCCATTATACTTAAGTATAATATCACCATCTTCAAAACATTGAAAGTCTGAGTCATTTATTACTTTATTAAACATGTCTAGCAAAATTATTTTAAATTTATTATCAAGCTCTGTACAAATTTTCAATCCATATCTAGTATTTAAATATTCACATCCTGTAATCTAATACAATTCATTTTTTGCTAGCTCACCAATCGTTATAAACCAACCAGAATTGCTTGCATTATTTATCCTCTTCAGTGGTGAATCCATTTCTATAGAATGAAAAAATAACAGTATTAAAAATTTTCACTCAAAATATTATGCTGAGCATCATACGTTAAATTTTTCATACCATACATTACTATGTAGGCAACTGTATCTTTCGGAATTTTATCATTAAAAGTCGCAACTAATTTCATTGTAGTTTTCTCTGTGGCTAACACATTCATTCTCTTAGACATATTTATAAGAAAAATAGGATAATTCTCAATAAAACTGAAGGGATGTGCATTAATTCAATTGAGTGACTCTTAAAATCAAGTAAAGCACCATGTGCTTTCAATTATTTGGTTGAACAAGATTCCTAAATTATTGAGGAATAACTTCATTTCTTCAATTTCTCACATAGATTTTTTGTAATTTAACATGACCAAATAAAGAAGAATGAATTACTTGATTATTTTTTCGATTATTTTGGAAAACAACAATAAATAAGGTATATCAACTTCTAACAAATTATAAGAATTAGTAATATCTAGTTAAAAATTTCTTTTTCCTTCTAATCTGGCTATTTCAACTGTTTGTGATTCAAAGAAAGAAATTGGAATTTTTGGATTTTTTTTCAATCTTTCTTCTTCTAGCTCTAGTCAATTTTCTGGTTTATACTTATGACAGAAACACGAATTCTCTTAGATTCTACTACAATTTTACCTTTTCTGGCATTGTAGCTTTTATATCAATTCCAACATTGTTTTTATCAGCCCATTTAAGAATAGCATCTCCAGCACTTGATCTCCAACTAAAACTTACTGTTAAATCTTCCCACATCACTTCTGTTAATCTTTGAAAAATACACCAAACAAATTTAGTAGAAAAAGCACTTCATTTTCCTTACTTTTCATCTTCCCATTATTAGGCCATGACCTTCCATAGTTAACTCACAAGCTATTGTTGTTGTTGTCTTCAGTCCTAAGACTGGTTTGATGCAGCTGCCTACAGTAAAGCTGCATGCCCTCAGGAAAAATTATGGCTGTAGTTTCCCCTTGCTTTCAACCGTTCACAGTACCACAACAAGCTATAGTCGAAGTTAATCTCAAAAGGACAGATGAAGAAATGAGTGGATTTTCCATTCTAGAAAAATATTGTTTCCTTTCTCTATAGTGATGACCTCAAACAACTTTGAATTGTTGGTCCACCAAATTCTGCAGTAGGCTTGAATGAGGCAATAATGTTAGTTTCTCAATGAAAATGAACAGTATGTTTTACAAACATCCCATCAGACAAATTAAAATTTATATTTATTAATTCAAATGGAATGATTTTAGGAACATCATTAGCAACAGTCATTTCATTAGCCTCAACAATTTGGTTACTAAAACCAAGCACCCTTCCAGCACTATCTTTCATTCTATATATATAGATATATAAGTTAACCTCGCTCTCAATGACAACTCTGTTTATAATTTCATCTGCTGTTATATGGATATTAGGCTTTTTCGAATGAATAAATTTTTCCACATTTTTGTAACTATACTGAAAAGTTGGAATTTCTATGGTTTTTCCATCACAATATAGTTTATTATTTTCAGTGTAACATTAGATATTAAAAAAGTTGAATAAAAAACAACCAGTGTAACATTACTAAAATTGTCTTGTGTAGGTAGAGTACATCTTTTTATCAGAACAGACAAATTTCCACTCAATTGAAATAATCTGCTCATTTATTATTAAAAAATTATTTCAGTGAATGTATACTTATTGGGAACCAAAATAATTCCCAAAAAGGAATCAAAAAAGGACATGGAAAACTTTTAGCAAACTCTATTTGATGTGCATTCATAGAACCAAGTGGTTGTGAAAAATCTAGGTTAATGATTGATGAATATATTCTAGCACCTGCATGGTGAACTGGAATAAAATTAATCATTTGCACATTTATTCTAAAACTATATATCAACCAAGATATTGAGAATTTATAAAAAGCTGTGAAAAAATTGAAGATAAGTGTAACAAAAAATTAGTCCTTTTATTAAAAATAATGAAGAAATTATTCCATTAGATGAATCTCAAGAAAATTCAATAGTAATATTTGATGACTTGATCATCGAAAATCAGGGTTTAGTTAGAGAATATTTCACTAGAGAAACACATAAAAGACAAGATTGCTTTTATTTGGTTCAAACTTACTCAAAAATACCAAAACAGTTAGTCAGATATAATTGAAATTTTTTAAATGTCTTTAGATGTGATGACACAAATTTAAATGATATTTACCATGAGTTCACTTATTTAAAGTTTAATGGATTTGTATAAATGTGCAGTAAATTTTGGAATGATCAATTTGGATTTTTTATTATAGACCTGACTATAAAAGCAAATAAAGGAAAGTTCAGAAATAAAATAAAAAAATTTCTTAACAACATAAACATTAAACATAAACATAAAGCGTTCACACAAAATTTTAAAAAAATATTTAATTAATGTTTTTCATCTCTATTAAATGTTCGCAAAATATGATGAAGAAGTTGTTAAAAAAAGGTAGACGACATAGAAGTGTACGACAACAGTTAAAACAAGAGTTTAAAAATTGGAAAAAACAACCAAGAACAGAGAATGAAAAATTTAAAAAAGAACAACTAGTAATCAATGCAATTGAAAAAGTTAAACAAGGTATCAAAGGTCTAGGTAATACTGTTTTGAAAGCTACTGAAGAAAACAGAGAAGGTGAAAAGGAAATGATTCCTTATTAGCATTATCAGTTAGAAGAATTTCAACTGCGTGACTATACTTTAAGTGAATCAGAAGTACAAGATTTATTAACGAAGTACAGAGAACAGAGAAAGTGAGATAAGGATGAAAACGTTAAAAAATAAATGTAAATGGAGAAATTTTAAAATATATTAATCACAGCGAAGATAAAGTTTTTGGATTGAGACCTTTTGGTTCACTTTAATTCGTTGGTAAATAACCAGTAAAATTTTATGGTGATATATTAACTATTGGTGATATGACATATGAAGGAACAGATGGATCAATGAACCATTTAACTAAGTAACATAACTATGAACGACATGAATACATTATTTACAGATTCTGATTTATCACATTATACACATACATTATACAATTCAGGAGCTTTATATTCTAATAATAATCCAAAAAATTAAATCGAGTAGAGGTAATAAACACAAATATTTGATGAAAGAAATTGTTGATAACTTTTTCCAGCACTGAGATAAAGAAGGTTTAGGTGATTCCTTGCAAAGTGAAGGAGAAAAGTTGATGAAGGATTAGTAAAATAATATTCAGAAAAACCAATCGAATGTGTCTAGATTAATGATGTCCATCAAGTAATTGATAGATTAGCTATAATTCATGTAGAAAAATTAGCTGGAAATAAAAATTATCATAATAAAAAAGTGGGAATAATGCAAATGTTGACAAATAAGTTCAGTGATTTCGACATCAGCAATCCAAAAGAATTTATGTATTTGATAAGAATTTTGAATAATCTTAATCATACATTTCGTAAAAGTGAAAAACATGGTGAAAATTAGTCAGCTGTGTTTTAGATGATGTACCAAAGCCAGAAAAGCATCTACTGGGATATAGGTATTGTGGGCCTTTCACTAAGCCAGAAGGAAGATCAGTACATGGAGATCAATGATTTAATCCATTTGATGAAGCTTCCAGACAGCATGACATTACCTATCATGATCATAAAGATTTAGAAAAAGACATGAAGCTGATAAAGAACTTCAATTAGCTTGAAAGAAAGAATGCATGCAACTGATGCAACAATAGGGGTAAAAGTTGCAGACACTGCAGTTAAAGGCATTTTCTATAGAAAGAAAAAATTAGGTATGGGCTTAGGTGTGGATGACAATGCTTGGGGACTGTAAAAATTTCAATAGTGGTAAAACACCACTATCTAATAAATAATAATCCTTATAAATTTTTCAATTTGTATAAATGAATAACCTTTCAATCGATTATACTTTGCTACCAAGTGACAAAACTAATCCAAAATCAATTAAATTTAAACTGAATAATGATCAATTAAACAGTGTTTAACCATTTTTTCTAATGCAGAAAAAAGAAAGGTATAGAAAAACTGGTGGTAATTTACTCATTATTGAATATGCAACAAAAACTAAAGACAGCACAGGATTAACACAAAACAAATGTGGATTTCTTCCATTACTATTAGCTGCATCTAGTAATAAACAAGAAAAAAGCTGATGAAGAATTGTCAGAACATAAAATATATATTCAAGCAATGGAAAAGAAAGGCACAAGATCTAGAAAAAAAAATTCAAAAAATAATCGATTTCTATCATAATGCATTAAGTAATTTCGATAGAGAAAAATTACTTAAAAAATTAAAAACCAAACATTTTCATGGCGTTTTTATGATTGATGAATTACGAAGTCATCCTAGAGAGTATGAATCTGGAATAGTTAATTTAGATACATCTGATCCTGTTGGTTCTTATTGGATTTGTTATTATAAGAGCAAAGATATAAAATTTGTTTTTGATTCATTTGGCATTAATATACCAATTAAACTAGCTAATTATTTGGGGAAAAACATCTGTAAGACAATGCTGAGAGAATGCAAAATTTTGATGGAGTAATATGTGATTATTTATATTTGTTTGTTTTAAAACTATTCTGTGATAATTTTAAGTTTAATAAATGGATATTTTTGGAAATAAGACCAATAAGGAGAGCAATGGAAAAATAAAAAAAAGGAATATTAGAAAAAATCAAAAGTGAAATTGATCCAATAATATAAAGTTTTATTAAACAATTTAATAGAGAATTGCAAACTATTTTAAAGCAGCTGCGAAAGGAGAAATTGATTTTAAAGGCAGAAGAGTAGTAGATATAAAATGGTTATGAAGCAGGTACCAAACAATACTTAAAAAAGAATGTTTCAAAACCCAAATACACTAGTATTCTTAAACAATTCAGCAATTATGTCAATAAAGACAAGTCTCCTTCATGTATTAGATAAAATAGATTCACTAGAAAGCAGACTTTACTTATTGAATTCGCAAATTAATAAAGGTTTAGACAAGAGAGTTGACAAAGATCTAGAAATAATGAGGTCTTTAGCTTAATTTAAACTTTAATAATTTTTTTTCTACATAAATAGATAATCGTAATCTCATCTACTGTTTGAACTGTAAGAAATTTACTGAAACTCATAATCCTCACAGACACATATCTAAAAATGGATGACAGAGGATTGAAGGTCTTTGCTCAGTATGCAAAAGCAAAAACAGTAAATTCGTTAAAAAAATTTGTAAGTGAAGGAGTCAGCAAATCTCTCACCCCTAATATTCATAAAGAAGTCATTAATGAATTACATAAACCGATAAGAAAACATTTTAAATGAAGAAATGTAATTTCTCTCAGTATTGATGGTCAATGGCAACCCGATCTAGTCGAAATAGTTTCCTGGAAATTGAAAGGAATTTCGAAGATAAATTAAGGATATAAATATTTTCCAACTGTTTTTGACATCTTTTCTAAAGTTGCTTGGGATATCCCAATGAAAGATAGAAAACAGGTAAGAGTATAGTTGATGCTTCTGAAAAAATATCCATCACTAGAAAGCCAAAAAATTTACAGACTGATAACAGCAAAGCATTCTACAATAAAGAATTGAAAGAACTTTTGAAGAAATATAACATTAATAATTATTCAACTTTCAGTAAATTAAAAGCATCTGTTGTTGAAAGATTTAACAGAATGCACAAAGAAAAGATGTAGAAAAGATTTGCTCAGTTAAAACTTAAAATTGGTTAAAAATTTAGTTGATGAATTCAGTAACACAAAATATTGAACTATAAAAATGAAACCAACAGAAGTTAATGAGAAAAATTTGAGACCCATCTGGGAGACATGTCTAGCAGCTGCTAAATTTAAAAAAGGAGACACTATTAGGATCAGGAAACTTGAAGGATTTTTTGAAATAGGATACACAGCCAACTGGTCAACAGAAATTTTTGAAATGGAAACAGTTATTCATTCCAATCCCATCACATAAAAATTTAAAGACATCAAAGGCAATTTTTATGAGCAAGAACTACAGAAAACAAGATATCCTGATGTTTATCTATTTGAAAATGTTTGAGAAAGAAAGGAAATAAAGTATATGTTAAATGGTCAGAATTTGATAATTCACACAATTGTTAGATCGATAAAAATAAAGTAATTATTTAATGCTCTATTTTAATATTCATTATTTCTGTTACAGGAATATCATCATTTAAACTTACATCACAATAATTTCCTTGAGAAATTATTGGTAATCTTTCTTTCATTAAATTACATAAATCTATTGATTCGTTACCTGATTCTCAAAGTTATTTCCATTTCTGCATAATCTGCTCACAATTCATTCGACCTTGAATTTACAGAAAACTTTTGAGTTCTTATAGAATAATATGGATATTTCCCTCTACGACTTTTCTTGATTAAAATAAGTACACTGTGTTTATCTCGATTCACAGTTGGAGGAGTGGCATGATTGTCAATAATTTAATTTTTTTCTTGAATTACATCTCAGGCAACATTCAACATACTTCTCATACTTTCAGCTTTATTTTCTAAATATGTAACATTGTGTTGTAGATTATACTGACCATATTTTCTAATTGAAGGTAAAACCTCATGAGTAACCAACATCTAAATTTTTTTGCTTCATCTTTTCTAGAAGATAAAGTAAGAAAATAGATACCAGATTCATTAATGAATATTGTATTTGGTTGCGTATTTAAAGGTGCACTATCGAATAGCACCCCTTGATTTAATAAATTTGCTAAAGATATATGATGATCTTCATCACCATTTATTCTGATGGTTTGTTGTGGATTACCACATTCTAAAATTTCAGCATCATCTTTTGCTTTAAACCATGGATATTATTTTCATCAATAATCACAGATGCTTGCTTACTATTGTGTGCAAACTTGTTATTGACCAGGTCTACATTTGACTCCATTTATATAGAATAAAAATATAGTAGATAAATTAAAATTCTATAGCAGACACTGTCAAAATTTCGTCATAGATGTTTATTCTCGTCTCATCTATTTCATCAACAATATCTTCCGATTAGTCACATAATTTATCAACAAAATAAGACATACTGTTAAGTGCATATTGTCTACTTCTTTCCTTTTATCTACTCTGTGTATACCAAAACAAGTGTTAATCACACTCTCTACTAATTTGTAATTAGTACATTTGTAACTTCTGACAAAATATTTTGTCATCTTTAGCTCTACCACTATTACAACTGGATAATTCTCCTGAAAGATGATTATCAGATAATACATCACCAACTTTGAAATTGTTCTTCTTGGAATACTGTGTAGATGTGGCAATGTAAATAATTTGCTGTTTCTCCATCTCTCCTACATCACATATTACATATTTTAAATGAAAGCATTCTTTTTCCTTTTCTTTTAATTCTTGCTCTTTTGCTTGTTTTCTATCAGTGGGTGTTTGATAATTTTTGAGATTGAAGGGTGCTATATTCTTTCATATAGAAAACACTATCACAAAATATTTCTTCACAAGCAATATAGTAATCTTTCATTTCATTAGCAATAGATAGTAAGTTATTATGTATTAATAGTTCAGTTTCATTTTCAATATATTGATATTATAAGGCATGTGGATTATCATATTTGATTTCCTTGTACTAAGGGTTGTATGTATTTAAAGATTTCATGAAATCTCCTTTTATTCATTTAATGTTGACAGGCTTGACACTCATCAACCCTGTAATGACATACTGAATAAAACACAAAATTTCGTTTGTCATCAATTTTTCTCTTCGAATGATGAAGCCCAAATATCTTTAAGGCAATTACCTAAATTTAATTGATAATTTTATAGGTAATAAATTCAAATATATTCTTGATAGATGTTTCAGCAACAATAGTGGATGTCTTAGCTGTTGATGTCGATAGAATTGTCTCCATCTATATAGAATAAAATTTCAATAAACTTTTAAGTTTTTAGTGTTTAAATATGACTTACCTATGGGATGAATTTAAATTTGATATTTTTGTCGATACAAATAATAAACAGCTGGCGAGACAAGTTGAATGTAATAATTGCAATGGTTATTTTAAACCATCTTTAGCTGTAGAACAATGATGATGTAAAAATAAGTGATATAGAAATATGGGATGAAATAGAAAATTCAGATTCTCTTTTCTTATGACTGTAGAAGTAATAGCAAATCATAATTTACCTACAAATAATTTCCAAAAATTACAAAATTACATTAAATCATACCCATGACTTTTAAAAATTTTTCACTCTATAGCAAAAACGTTAGACATTGGGGAATACAACAAAAGGAAACTAATTAATTTATTCTATTTGTATAAGGTATGTGGTATGAATGTTTTCTTTACATTAGAAGATATAGATAAATTATTTAATTTTTAATATCCACAAGGCACTGTACCCAAACTCTCTGGAACATGTTTTTTTATCATACTGAAATGAGAATTCTTTCTTAACCTGTTTGTTGACCAGATTTTTAGTGTCAACATCTCTAGTTATTTGATTGTACTCTAACTGTATCTTTTCTTCACTTTCTTTCTTCCAACTCCTGATTGTTCTGGTAATTTAATGCGAATCCTTTTACTTTCAACACATAACTTGAATCGTTTTTCTCATAATAATATCTCTTTGGTCTGCCCATTCACCCGACATACATCCTTTTTCTAAATTGACTGTGCCACCATCAACATATACTACAGAACCAGTGTCAAAATATATAACATTTCTTCCCAGTTTATTTGACCTATCATAGAAGCCAAGTCTCTCATTTGATGTAGTGTATGCAGCTATGAAGATGTTTGTAGCTGCATTGTGTTCCACATAATAATCCTTGAAATTGTACCTCATCTCTACCATGTCCTCAGTAATAAAATTTACATCTAAAGTATCTAGTCGATCATCCAGTAGTATCTCATAAAACTGCTGTAAACCTGTGACATATTACGTTTTACTCACATTATGTCTTTGCACATAATGAGTTAAGACATATCTTAGTAACAGCTTGCTTTCCAAGATTTTCCTCTATTCTATCATGATCCAAATCATTATTCAATTTCGTTTTAACTGTTTTGATGTACTCTTCATTACTTTCAAAATTATGTGGAATGGTTTCAAGTTTTATTTTCAGAAAGTCTTTCATGTAATTATTAAGCAATGTATTACTTTTATCTCTAGAATTCCATACTTCTCGAAATCTAAAACTTTATACCCCATTTCCACAGCCAACTTCACTTCATTTGTTACTCAAGTTCCTATCAAATGTCTTTCTTCATCACTGTGATTGCACTACCTTATTTTGTTCTTCTGTACATTTACATACAAAGGAAATAACAGTTTTCCATTTTTATCGATTTGTATATGTATAGGCAAAACAGTGTGATAAAATCCTCTAGGTACCAATACTTTACATTTTACATATCCATACCATTTTTTACAATAATATCTTGGTCTATAAATTTTTCTTTCATGTCACTCAGGATAACAATGATAATATTGCACAGTTGAATAAAGGCTGCATACATCACCATGACTTATTTTTGTGCTAACACCAACAGCTTTAGCTCTTAATTTTGTTCCATTTGCTTCGCCACCATATAAAGCATCTCTTGGATTCAATGGTTTGACAACTTCTGGTAACTGTTTCAAATTTTCAATCTTTTTATATTCTTGTGAGTTAAGCCAATTACATTTACACATCTCTACTAAATTGAATCCAGCATTTCGTATTTCTACACTTCTTGTTAGTGTCTTTTGATATAGGTCATCAATTGTTCCTTTATTTTGAATGTTAATCATTTCACTTTTAAAACATTTTTACATCCACGCCAGAAACAACCATAATATGGATAAGCATTATTAGTTTCCTTATCAAATCCACCTACTTTTGCACCTGCAGTTATTACCTCTTCACAAAATATCTACCTCAGAATTATTGTACTCGTTAATTTCTTTCTTTATATTGAACACAAGGTTTTCTTTAACTCTGGAGCTGTGCCATTTGAGAAATGCTTCTCTATCTTTTGGCTTCATAGTTCCAACACAACAATACTGAGTATCTGGAATAGATGCTATATAATTCTCATTTTCTTTTGTATTCAACAAATGAAGGAAACATCACTTCTTCAATACTTTCAAATCAAATGTTTTTGGAAAACTACTAAGAGGGCATTGGACAAAGTTGCTGCTATCCATAATTTTTAGACCTAACTGTTTGATCTCCAATAACATCTGTTTTGTTCCTGTGTAGACGGTATATGGCCTTATTGTATTTTCAACACAGTACTTCAGAATGAATTGGGAATCATAACATTTTGTATAGTGAGGTAGGAATGCATGATAACTGTTCTTTCTTTCAGATACCATCCAACAACAGAATTCATCATTTCTCTTAAATTTGTAAACAGTATTTCCATTAATATTGTGAACTATTATGAGATTTGGAATATGTGTTGCATTTTCTTGAGTTTCTTCATAGCCAACCCACATGTATCTCTTGGTATTGGTACAATTGTCTCTTCTAGGGAACCCATCTTCACAGTCTTTAAACTGTTTACCAGCGACTATTTTATTGTCGTCAAAGCACTGCTAAACATAAAAACTTTGAGTTCTCCATTAACATAGCAACCATCTTTATTACAATTTGGGCAACCTTGTACTATAAAACCCTCACAAAATTTTATTTCACAGATACCTCCATTTTGCACTTTGTATTGGATGTAACATTTGGTTTCCAATTTTAACTGCTTGTTTAGAATTCCTGCAAAGTTCAAAGCCACATTCATGTTCTTTAGATCTCAAACAAATCTTTTGCATCCTTCACATTTATAAGCTGCATCACAAACTTATTGATGATTTTTTAAGCATTCTTCATCATAACAGTATCTGTTGCACTTTTCACAATACATCTTGTTTTCTACAGTTTTGTGTTCTGCCCTTTTGCATACTATGCAAACCTTTGTCTCTATTTTACATCTTTGTTGGTCCTTGTTGTTATATGGCTTATTACAGTTAACACAAAAGTATGATGATGCTAAGAAAGCTGTCATACTGTTAATTACATAAAAATGGTTCTGATCTTTATACAGATAAATCTTTATTTTTTTCTCAGGACCACTATAGGTAATTGAATTGAAATTCTCTGGGCATACATTTATTTGGATATCCAACAACTGTCAAACATTTTTAATGTCATCTAGAATAAACCCTTCTTCATTCTGTTCACCCAACTGATTACATCATATGTCTGTTAGCTCTTTTTGTAATTTGTATTTATCTTCTACTCTGATTTTCTTACTCTCATTTGTCGTTAGTTAACTGCCCAAAATTTTATTTGTATGGTATGTTACGGCCACAATTACTGGTCTAGGACAACGCAACTCATCATTGTTATTAATTCTTGTGAAACATCTTTCAGCCTTTTTGTCTTCAGCTAGATTTATTATTTTCTTACCTCGACCACCTTGGCCTCTAGGAACTGCTGTCATCTGAAGTTTAAATGAGGTTTCTGCTATATCAATATTCTCATCAGACATTAAGAATCGCTCATTTTATTGCATAAAACTTGAACAGATTTTCAAGTATTATCTGATGCTTTATATCCTGTGGTTATTGAATAAAACATTTTTGGGTTGTTGGTTGTTATATTCGACTTACCTCCTTTCCCGAAATTAGTTCTGTTTTTTGCTACTTCAACCACAGAATTGAGTACTTTCGTTATATAATCTGTTTTATCACTGAATGTACTGAGTTTGGAAATACTGACATCCTTAAAAACGATTTGGTAGTCGACAGACCATACTTTAAATTTTTCATTAAATCTCGATATCCTTTCTTGAATCTCAAATAAATGCTTTTTAGATGGCTCAGTCTCTTATTCTTGCTCATATAATTTGCTACTGAATGGATAAATTTGATCTAGTCTCACTATTTTATTCTTTTCTTGGTGGTCAAGTGTTTTCAATAAATCATGATCAAATCTATACAAATATTTTATATCAGGTACTCGTTTTGACCTTCACCTAGTCTTTTGGAATAATTCTGGATGAAATTTAAACTCCTGTAATCTAATAGCATTAACTAACTCTGATTTCTTTAATTTATGGTATAATCTAGTACCAAGATTTTTTGCTCTAGCTTTGAGTTCATTATTTTCAAATTAACGAGAGTTCTTGTAGGAGGAGGTCAATTATTTGAAACAATTACATTAATTAAATTATCTTTTATAAATATGCTTATAAATTATTCCTTCTGCAATTATCACAGAAGTGAACAACTGTAAACTCTCTCAGTGAGGGTTCCATTCTAATGTCTTTTATTAGGAAAAATTTTCATTACATTTTTGAAAATTGGGCAGTGATAAATTATTTGAAATGATTAAATTAATTAAATCGTCTTTTCTACATCTGCTGTGTACGTATAAATTATTCCTTCTGCAGTAATCACAGAGTTGAGCGACTGTAAACACTCTCACAGAGGCCTCCATTTATTTAAGGAGAGAAAACATTAGATTTGCAAAAATTTAGTGATTTCATTTTCAGTTATTTTGATGCGTGTATTTGCTGTAAATGTTTATTGAGACCACTGTTAACTATTTCGTTTCCACACATACACACTATTTTCTTTTTTTGTGTATCTTCTAGTTGACAAACTTTGCATCTACTTGTGAGCTTGTCCCTAGATGTATGACTTAACTAAAAGCCACTAAATTTTTAATTGCTATTAACCAATACATTTTTTTTCAATGTGCTTCACTTTGTTGTTCTCTATTTAACTCCTGCTGATTGTAAAAAGAAAGAAAATTTTTCATGTCCTTCAATTTTTCCAAAGGATTCTTATAATTAGGCATAAGCTATTTAACACATTCTTTTTTATTATTATTGTATGTATTTCTTCTAATCATTTTATAACGTTCTTCACACATATGTGTTTATCCTTTGTACATTTATGTTAATGAAAGTTATCAATTGACTTCTCCACTTCACATTTTTTACACTTCTTCAGCACTTGCATTTATCCAGACAAGTTTTTATTACTTGAACAGTCCATGGGTATACTGCCCGTTGGACACTATGAACTGGCAGTATACCTGTGGACTGTTTGAGCAACAAATACACTGGGAGAAACTGAAGAATCACAAGTTTTTATTAGATTGATTAAAATTCTTCCTTATAAAGGAATCCACTTTCTTGTTTCTGTGGTATATACAGTTGTATAGATAAAATATTTACACTCTTAATTTTCTTCCTATGACTAGTATTTTTACTGTGTATCATTTATGAGTTTGCAGTACAATACACACTTCATGAAAAAGAAATTCCAATCTATAATGACACACTCTTAAGGATATTAAAGATGGAATTCCAGGCGTTAAAGATCTGATGCCTGAAAAAATTACCAGAGTGCTATAGAATTTCAGTGGCTGCTGTAAGGAATTCCAGAATTAAAAATTTGACTGCTGCAACTTTAGGAAGAAGTAAAGCCCTTTATCTCCAATTTCTCAAACAAAGTGATATTCCATGTAAAGAGTGCTATAGAGTGTTAATTTATCTACTGTATTTTTATTCTATATGGCAATTCTAATTTGTTTAAAAAAATAGAGAGCTAGAAGTAAATGAATTGTATTATATATTACTGATTGTGATTGTTTAAAAACTAGATATGGGGACAAAATTTGTATGGAGCTCAACAATAAATTTAAAATAATTTTGCCAGAGAGGTGTAATAAAATGTAAGTAACTGGGACTTCCAATTTTTTGAAGATGGTAATATTAAACTAAAGTATAAAGGAATGAAGAAAACTAAAAATAATGATAACGAAATTCACAATCTGGAGTTCATTCCTTGAATAAATTTTTTCTGACATAATTTTTTATATTTTATTTTTTTTGGTGGGTTGCGTTTTGCTCAGTAAATTATCCCTGAATGCACCCAACCTGCCCAGTTACTACTCTGGAGCACCGAAAGCAGTATCTCCCACCAAACTTTGCTCCATTAAGAAGACTGAATACTGTAATATGAATTTAAACATTACTTCACTCTAATGTTAGCTAACAACTGATGACCAGTTATAACCAAAAAACCAAAGAATATTTTAAACAAATCTTCCGCCAGTGTTTCACAGAACATCAGAACAAAGGAAAAAGGTCCCTGGCGTTTTGTAAAATACTATCTACTTAATCATGAACTGGCTTTCGGTTACCGGGGCCCCCGTCCATTGACAATTGTTCACTTTGTGATCAAATGAAAGATATTGTGTAGAACATCAGAAATATCAAAGGATATTTTATATATCAAATGCTGAAGAGTGCAACAGCTAAGCCAAAATGATTTATTGATCATGACTACTTTCATGACATTATAGTCACATCTTCAGGTAACCAACTATTGGTCTAAAGAAGACAAAAATCGAGATCAGAACTATCAAAAAGTAGAAACTACCCAACTGATGTAACTACGATTTAGATGTGAGATATACGGATCTTTCAGTACATGATGTCCTTAATAACTTCTAAGGGTAAATAATAGACGTCCACTATCTTGCAATGCAAAATCGGCAACACGTAGTACTCAACCATCATGATTAAAATAAACATTGGAACTGGAGAAAGATGTAATTCTAGAAAAAAGAATAGTTGAATAAGATACGGCAGCATAGAACATGGTACGTCTTCTCAGAGAAAGTGACCAGAACACCAGTGCAACAAAATCAAAATAAGCAGACCTCAACCTAGAAAGACCGCACAACAGCGCATCTGCAGGACCACAGAAACCGACATAGCGGGCCAGGAGCTAGAGACACACGCGAGAAGCATCGCCAATATTACATCTTACGTACCGCCTGATTATACACTCACGCTCATAAATTAAGGATAATGCGGATACATGGTGAAACAACGCTCTGGTGGGCGGTTAGGGGGTTTCAATCACCTCGAGGTATAACCATGCGGTGCATTTGACCTGCGGTCGTCGCACGGTGCCACTGGCAGCAGTCCACATATCCAGAGGTGTGCTGGTGCATGTCAGAGTACGATGCAGCGAGCAAGTGTGCAGACGTTTTCAGAAGTGTTAATGGTGATTGTGTGTTGGAAATGGCTCAAAGAACACATTTTGATGACTTTATGAGGGGTAGACTGGAGACTGGTCAAACACAGCAGGTCACAGCACGGGCACTCCGTGTGCTTCAAAGTTTGATCTCACGATTGTGGCAACGATTCCAGCAGACAGGAAACGTGTCCAGGCGCTACAGTACGGGACGTCCACAGTGTACAACACCGTAAGATGTCCGATATCTCACCATCAGTACCCGCAGGTAGGCTTCCTCTGGACCTTACCACAGCTACTGGAACAGTTGTCTCCAGACACACAGTCTACAGACGACTGAACAGACATGGTTTATTCGCCCGAACACTTGTAAAGTGCATTCCACTTACCCCCCCCCCCTCTCTGGTCACAGGAGAGCCCATAAAGCCTGGTGTCAAGTACACAGTACATGGTCATTGGAACAGTGGTCCCAGGATATGTTCACAGACGAGTCCGGGTATAGTCTCAATAGTGATTCTCACCGGGTTTTCATCTGGCGTGAGCCAGGAACCAGATACCAACCCCATAATGTCCTTGAAAGGGACCTGTGTGGAAGTCGTGGTTTGATGGTGTGGGATGATTATGATTGGTGCACGTACACCCCTGCATGTCTTTGACAGAGGAACTGTAATCGGGTGTATCGGGATGTCATTTTGAACCAGTATGTCGGCCTTTTCAGGGGTGCAGTGGGAGCCAACTTCCACCTGATGGATGATAACACACGGCCCCACTGAGCTGCCATGGTGGAGGAGTACCATGAAACAGATCAGGCGAATGGAGTGGCCTGCCTGTTCTCCAGAGCTAACCCCCATGGAGCACGTCTGTGATGCTCTCGGTCGACGTATCGCTGCGTCTTTAAAGCCCTACGACACTTCAGGAGCTCCGACAGGAACAGGTGCAAGAATGGGAGGCTATACCCCAGCAGCTTCTCGACCACCTGATCCAGACTATGCCAATCCGTTGTTCAGCCTGTGTACGTGCGCACGGTGATCATATCCCACATTGATGTCGGGGTACAAGCGCAGGAAACAGTGGCGTTTTGTAGCACATGTGTTTCGGGACGGTTTCTCAAATTATCACCAGTACGGTGGACTTGCAGAACTGTCGTGTGTGTTCCCTATGTGGCTATGCTATCAGTGCCAGTTTTTTGTAGTGCTACGTTGTGTGTCAGCACATTCTGCAATTATCCTCAATTTATGAGCATGAGTGTATATAATAAAAGTGCAACTCCTCAGAAGAGTCAAGTCTGGGCTGTAATTATCGTATAACAACGAAACTTGGTACATTTTCTAATGCGTTAATGGGCAATTGGTTTATGCTGGAAAAAATTAATTGCAATTTGCGCCGCCTGGAGCAAGTCTGTCACTGTGAATGCAAGAAAGTCTATAGAAATGCTTCCACTTGTAATGGATTAGGAACGGCACGTGGGCAGAAAAGTGAGAAAGACATAATCTTGTTTTTACTACACTAAAGAGCCAAACAAACTGGTACACTTGCATAACATAGTGTAGGGCCCCCGCGAGCACGCAGAAGTGCCGCAACGCGACGTGGCATGGGCTCGTCTAATGTCTCAAGTAGTGCTGGAGGGAACTGACACCATGAACTCTGCTGGGGTTTTCCCTAAATCCGTAAGAGCACGAGGGGATGAAGACCTCTTCTAAACAGCACGTTGTAAGGCGTCCCATACATGCTATATGTTCATTCGGGGGAATTTGGTGGCCAGCGGAAGTGTTTAGACACAGAAGAATGTTCCTGGAGCAACTCTGTAGCAATTCTTGGCGTGTGTTGTGTCGCATTGTCCTGTTGTGCGTCGGACTGCACAATGGATATGAATGGATGCAGGTGATCAGACAGGATTCTTACGTACGTTTCACCAGCCAGAGCCGTATCTAGAACTATCAGGAGTCCTATGTCACTCCAACTACGCACGTTCCACACTATTGCAGAGCCTCCATCAGCCACAACAGTCCCCTGCTGACATCCAAGTTCATAGGATTCATGACTTCATCTCAAAACCTTTATGCGTCCATCCGCTCGATACAATTTGAAACGAGACTTCTTCGACCAGGAAACATGTTTCCAGTCATAAACAGGCCAATGTCGGCGTTGACGGGCCCAGGCGAGGCGTAAAGCCCTGTATCGTGGAGTCATCAAGGGTACACGAGTGGGCCTTCGGCTCTGAAATCCGATATCGATGATGTTTCGTTGAATGGCTCGCACGCTGACACTTGTTGATGGCCGAGCACTGAAAGCTGCAGTAATTTGCGGAAGGGTTGCACTTCTGACACGTTGAACGATCCTCTTCAGTCCTCGTTGGTGCCGTTCTTGCAGGATCTTTTTCGCGCCGTTGCGATGTCGGCGATTTGATGTTTAACGGGATTCCTGATATTCACGGTGCACTCGTGAAATGGTCTTACGGGAAAATCCGCACTTCATCACTGGCTCGGAGATGCTGTACTGTGTCCCATCGCTGGTGCGCCGACTTTAACACTACGTTCAAACTCACTAAAATCTTGATAACCTGCCATTGTAGCAACAGTAACCGATCTAACAACTGCGCCAGATACTTCTTGTCTAGCATAGGCGTTGCCGACAGCAGTGCCGTAATCTGCCTGTTTACACATCTTTGTATGTGAATACGCATGCTAATATCAGTTTCTTTAGCGTTTCAGTTAATTAACCACCGCTTACAGTTTGTTCAATATGGGCAAAGAGAACGTGGATGAGATGCGACGTCCGTACTACAACTGCTGCAGTCGAGACAGAGTCTCAGCAACGCGTTCATGTGCACTGACCTTGAGAGCAGGCTGAGATCGAAAGTGTCCCTGGTAAATGCGTTCTTTCAGATATCCGCAGAGCCAAAAATCATATGGCCTCACATCAGATGATCTTGCAGGCCATGCATCTGGAACGCCTCTGGAGATAATACGTTCGAAGAAGGGTGCATTAACCAGCTCTTTCACTAGGCAAGGGACATGAGATGTTGTCCCATCTTGCGTGAAATACTGGTTTCCACACAGTTCACTCTTCCAAAGCAGTAATCACACGCTGTTCGATAACTTCCAAACGTCATGGTACACCCAACAGGTCCTTTGGGTGTGTTCTCTTCAAAGAAGAACGGACGGAGCATAAAGGTGCTTGTGAATCCACACCACACAGTCACCTATGGCGATTGCATTGCCACTGCCTGCACAACACGCGATTTAACGGTAACCGATATTCGGCAGTTCTGTGTATGCCCTGCACCCTGTAGTGTAAAATGTGCCACGTCACTCCAGATGTGCACCTGCTGGTCTAAATCGCATCAAATATTTTTCCAGCGTAAATCAGTCCCGCATTAACGTATTCATATCCACCAAGTTTCGCTGCCACACGATCATTACAACCCACACCGTACCTAACCGAGTGAGGTGGCGCAGTGGTTAGCACACTGGACTCGCATTCGGGAGGACGACGGTTCAATCCCGTCTCCGGCCATCCTGATTTAGGTTTTCCGTGATTTCCCTAAATCGCTTCAGGCAAATGCCGGGATGGTTCCTTTGAAAGGGCACGGCCGATTTCCTTCCCTCACCCGAGCTTGCGCTCCGTCTCTAATGACCTCGTTGTCGACGGGACGTTAAACACTAATCTCCTCCTCCTCCACACCGTACCTCAATGAGTAGCTGCACTTTAATTGTATCCACTGGATATTTTAAATCAAAAACAACTAGTTTATGTACTGGTGCCAGCTTCCTCAATGAAAGTGAGGAAGATTTATGAGAGCAGGTTAATGAAAGAAGGCGCCCAGTGAAAAAGGTGTGTGGGCCGAGAATAAACCAAAGGAAGACAAAAGTAACGAGGACGTGCATAAATGCGATTAGTGGCAACCGTAATATCTCAGAATTAGGGACCACGTAGTAAACAAAGTGGTGGAAATCTGCCACCTTGGAAGCAAAGTAACACGTGATGGGCAAAGCAAAGAGGATGCAAAAAGCAGAGTAGCACGAGGAAAGAGGGCATTCTTCACTAAAAGAAGTCAACCACGTTGAGCCGTGCTGGCCCCGGCTTATGCATTAGTTTAAACTTTAACTGTTACTCTGCGTTTGGTTTCCCGCGTTTATTGCGGTTATGTCGTCGTTCTCCCTCTTTCTACGTGTCGCAGCAGCAGTGTGTATCGATATTCGCACCTTGTACTATCTTTGGCCTGGTGCTTGTAGTTTCTGGCTAGCCAGTGTGCGCCAGTCTGTCGTTTGGTGTGAATCAGCCAGGACATTTCCGCGTGGTGCAGTGGGGCGGGCCCGTGGCGGTCTCTACGCAGTGTCCGAGTGTGTGGGAGCTGTACGAATTGCTACGAGGTTCGTGGCTCACCGACCCAGGACATCAAAGTTGAGTGGTGATTTAATTACCGAAGCCAGTCTCTTCACATTGTGCCGTTGGTTTTCATGATTGGCGAAAGTTTGGCCACCATTCGGTAGAGTTTAACTGTATTTTGGTTATTTGAGTTCCAAGTGCACCAGTGGAATTTTCTGCCTTGTGGCCGTTAGCGTTCCGGTTACCTGCCCTGGCCACTGACGTAAAATTCAGGCAGTGCTCTTTCCTCACCGTGTTGTCGCTGTCCAACACGTGTGTGTGGTTTTGACAGCTTATGCATACTTGGTTGTGAGTGGCTACGCCTTTTGCGTTTTGGCTTTGGAGTTCCTTGTGTACTGGTTGGGTGGTGAGCAAGTCGTCTTGTCGGTGGGTCCGTTGACCGTCTCTTGGTTGCGTTGCCGGCAGATCCGATATAGTCAGGCTGACTACCTGTCTGCCCGCATCTCGTGGTCGTGCGATAGCGTTCTCGCTTCCCACGCCCGGGTTCCCGGGTTCGATTCCCGGCGGGGTCAGGGATTTTCTCTGCCTCGTGATGGCTGGGTGTTGTGTGATGTCCTTAGGTTAGTTAGGTTTAAGTAGTTCTAAGTTCTAGGGGACTGATGACCATAGATGTTAAGTCGCATAGCGCTCAGAGCCATTTGAACCATTTGAACTACCTGTCTCCCCTAAGCGAACGTTAATATCTCAAGTGCAGACTGACCCCGTGAAACTTCGAGGTGCCACTGGCTGTACTGCCTTCTCTTATTGGTGTTTGATTGTGTATCTTAGTGACTCATAGCCGTTGGTTTGAATTTGTATGCTTTTAGTTGGGTTTTAAGTAATGGGCTTTCAGCCACTTTAAAATTGCAAGATCCTTACTTGTCAAGTTTTGTATTTTTTGGGCTTTCAGCCTCATTTAAAACTTTTTTTTTCTTTTTACATAGCCTTGGGCCTTCGGTCTTTTGAAAATTCATTGTTGTGTTTTTCACTCATGGGCCTTCAGCCGTCTTAAAATTTAAATTCCTTACTTGTTAAATCTTATATTGTTTGGGCCTTCGGCCTCATTTAAAATATTTTGGATAAAGTTTTGTGCCTTCTTCCATTTCAAAATTTATTGTAGTTCTGTTTTTCAATCATGGGCCTTCAGCTGACTTAAAATTCAAATTCCTTGCCTGCTAATTCATAGATTGTTTGGGCCTTCAGCCTCATTTAAAACATTTTTTTCTGGATAAATTTTGACTTCTGCCTTTTGAAAATTTATTGTAGTTGTGTTTTTCAATCATGGGCCTTCAGTCGTCTTAAAATTTAAATTCCTTGCTTGTTAAGTCCTGTATTGTTTGGGCCTTCAGCCTCATTTAAAACTTTTTTTTTTGGTAAAGCCTTGGGCCTTCTGCGTTTTAAAAATTAAAGAGGTTGTTCCCTTAAGTCATAAGATTGTGTGACATATTGAGTCGATAGTTAAGCTCGGAAATTTGCGCTGTAATGTTTGGGCAACTAAATAAAGTTATGTGTTCGAGTGTAACTGACAGCCGCTCATTTTAGGACCCTTTTCCACAGTTCAAACTACCTGTTCTGTCCTACGGATTTAACCAGGCGTTTCATATGTCAAACATAGACTTTAAGCTGGGAAGCAAATGTCTGTAACTGTACTTATGGAAGTGAGTTGTAGACTGTCAGACATCGGTAAAGAGGTGAATCGAAGCACTTGTGGTTCAGATGGATTAAGTTTACAAATGAGAATCTTCCCTGGTGAATGGTCGCGTAGAGGCATGTGTGGGATAATCTGACTGGATGAGGAGGCATCATGCAATATCTTCCATGGTACTAAAAGGAGCCACAGTGGGCACATATTGCAGTGGAAGACATTGGAATATATCAAACAAATAATTGAGGGTGTTGGTTTTAAGTGTTATTCTGAGATGAATAGATTGGCATTGGAGAGGAAGTCGTGTAGACGATGTCAAACCGATCAGAAGACTGTTACCCAAATATAAAAAGCATTTTATTTCCCTTCTGATTTGACAGATATTGTTTCAGCTTCACGAAATTGTAAGGGAGTTTCAGAGTTGTGTTAGTGTTCGGTAACTACTAGAGGAAAAGGACCGAACGCGAACACGACATAAATCCGCCACATAGGGGGAACTTGCGAGACGGTCTGTGCGTCTCACTGAATCATCGGGCTCCGAGCCTCGTTAGTAGTGCGGGATTTACAGTCCACAGACGTCAGCAACAGCGTGTGGCTCGCATTCGCGATGTTGGCAACCGTGCAAATTTAAAGGGAATCCCAGTGTGAGTTCCAGCACACACATGCTCCTGTTGCCGCAGGGCGGGCATCTCAATCGTCCAAGAGCCATGTCCGCAGTAGATTCCTGAAGAGCCATGTGTTTCTAGAGCTTGTCGTTATTCTACAGTGTAACTCACTGTCCGTTCTCCGCTGCGTGCAAAGTGTTCCTGAGAATCAAATTGTAAGACTACGCTGCTGACTAACTCACAGAACTGGCGCAGACACACTAACTAGGAAATGCAGCAGAGAAGCGTTTAGAGGATGATTTTCCATCTCCTGTCTTTCGACACGATTGCTAATTTCCCGTGTTTTAGTTTTTGTACTAATATTTTCACTTCTACATATGAGGAGAAGTCATTAAGTTTTAATTTTTTCCCAAGTACATGTCTGCACTCTTTGTATACACAGTAGCATAGCAAACGAGAGATAAAAGAAAGTGGTGCAGCGTATCACCACTACACACACACTGTGACAACTGGTTTTGGCTCATCTAACGCAGCTGTTTTTCATCAAGTGAATGAGTGCTCCGAGAAAATTTCTAGTATCAAGGCGTTTATTTTCGACAGTTTGATAATACTTTTTTAAAATTTTGTTATGATTTCTGTGTTATTAGTTGCAATTTAAAATGAAAAAACTCATTGGAGTATTCCATAAAAATGTATGTATGTTCAACGAGCCCTCCTAAACCACTGGATTGATTTCAATCAAACTTGGTACACTTATCACTTACTCTCTGGAAAGAACCACTGTGGGGGTAAGAACTACCGACTTGTGAAAGGGACTGGGGTGGCAGTGACAGAAGTGTAGCTCAAGTCGCAAGAATACTTAGACTTCACTCATTAACTAATCGAGAATTTGCAACAAAATTTACACACATTGTCTAACGTTTACGAAACTTTTCTTGCTGGTAACCCCCCAAAACGACGAAAGTGTAATGACACCATCTATATGAATCGCACTGTAAACAGTTTTATTATCTGTATGCACTTCAGCATGACATTTATTTGTATAGAACATACGATCACATGCCCTATTTGATGTTAACATTGTTTTGCTTCTTCACAGTACAGCATTTCATATAGTGATGGTGCTTGCAGTAAGTGAAACCGGTTGAAAAATAGTGTTTCACATCCACAGCTGAAGGCTCAAGATGCTTAACTTGAAATATCTAACGGCTGTAAGCAGTTACCTTAAAATTCTAAAGTTTTGATAATTCGTTACAAAATGCAGCTGCATGTTTCACTAGGACTTAACCCCATGCACGTCTCTTGTGCACAGCAATCAACCATTTCGGCAGTTATAGAACACATCACGTGTACAGATTTGGCTACAATGAAAAACGCCTGCCACAACTCCTCAGGACACCGTGTCAACATTGTCCAGCAATATCTGTCAACGATACATAATGTAAATCCCAAGCTACCCTTCACGATTACACTAGTTAAGCTGGTGACGATACTGGGTGTTTTCAATGGTTGCTTTGAGATCGCAATAATATACCCAACATCCAGCTATTGTGCTACACGTAATACCTAGCCATCGGACTGGCAAATCTATGGCACGTTTTTCCTTCTTTTCACTGCTTTTCAGTGATAAATAAGAGCATTAATCCACTAAGGAGACTGCCTACAGTAAGCTTGTCCGTCCTCTTTTAGAATACTGCTGCGCGGTGTGGGATTCTTACCAGATAGGTTTGACGGAGTACATCGAAAAAGTTCAAAGAAGGGCAGCATGTTTTGTATTGACGCTAAATAGGGGAGAGAGTGTCACTGAAATGATATAGGATGTGAGGTGTACATCTTTAAAACAAAGACGTCTTTCGTTGCGGCGGAATCTTCTCACGAAATTCCAATCACCAACTTTCCGCTCCGAATGCGAAAATATTTTGTTGACACCGACCTACATAGGTAAAAACGATCATCAAGATAAAATAGGGAAAATCAGAGCTCGTACGGAAAGATATAGGTGTTCGTTGTTTCCGCGCTCTACAAGAGATTGGAATAATAGAGAATTGTGGAGGTGATTCGATGAACCCTCTGGCAGGCACTTAAATGTGATTTGCGGTGTATCCATATAGATGTGGATGTAGGTGTTGCCCACCAGATGGGAATCTCTGAAACGTACAAACGTTCCCCACTGTTGGTCTGACAGAAATGCGGTGGTTTCCAAGCACGGTATCTTCCACTTTTATGATAATTTCTAGTTCATCTGCCAATAATGGACAGCTCTTTCCTGACTCAGCTCCAGATTCATTGTCTACACTAAAGTCACCTGTGCTACTTTACGTTAGGACTAGGATTTAAGCTGTTGTCTCCCCAAGTATTAACTAACTCAACACGAGGCTCATTGGCATTTTCCACATCAAATCGAAGAAGGAAACCTTTCTGTGAGACGGTAAAATTTTAATATACAACACTGCATGGAGCACTATCACTCTAGAACAATGGCAGTGCCCCCAGTAACAAGAACTTAATTACCGACAGCCATAAACCTACTCCTGTTTCTTCATGGAAAACTCTGGATCGATGCTCTTTCGAACCATGCTTTAACCCCCTAATAAATAAAAATACAAGCTGTAACTGCTAGCTGTCCGTACATATGGACACACTAAACAATGGATTTGTTTTTCTGTGACTCAGCCGTTACGTATATGATAATTTTAGAGCTATAATGTCATTTCTACAGTGGTATAGTGCGATAAAAGACTTAGACTTTTTGAACCACTTCTGGAGAACAGCTGTCAATAATAAAAAGTAAATGGTTAACAAATAAATTATTACCTGTTTACAAAGACAGTCACCAACTTTGCAACTCATGCTATCAAAGGAAGTATTCGGCAAAGGTCAATAGAACGGACCGTCCAAAACACAGGAAAGGACTCAAAAGGCAACGAACGATATACAGTTAAGCTAACTTGACAAACACTCTACAAATTGAATATTTACTGTTTGATGTGTCGTAGGCAATGGGTTCATCCGACAAGTAATTAAAGTGACTGTGGATTTCGGACGGCAATTTGCCACGGGAGTCGGCTGAGCTCAGAGATAAACGAAAACTTCATGTGTATGGAAAGGTTAGAAGCCAGTAACTTTGCTCGAGAATAGTCCTCACCTGCAGAGGAAAGTCAGTTTCAAATGAAAAACTTTTTTTTATTGGCTCAAAAATGGTTCAAATGGCTCTAAGCACTATGGGACTCAACATCTGAGGTCATCAGTCCCATAGACTTAGAACTATTTAAACCTAAGGACATCACACATCCATGCCCGAGGCAGGATTCGTACCTGCGACCGTCGCAGCAGCGCGGTTCCAGACTGAAGTGCCTAGAACCGCTCAGCCACTTTTATTGGTAATAGTAGAAAAGTTCATTAACATATTATATATCCCTAAAATCAATTTCTGACTCTCTGAAGTAATAATATAGTCTGTGCTTTGGCTACGACCATCAAAAGTAAAATAGCTAATAGTCGGTCCTATGAATGAAAAGAAAACTTCGTTGTATTGAATAGTTTTGTAGTCCTCGGATATCATTTTACGGTGACTATAATCTGCGTATCCCTGTTAACATTCGTCTTGTGCTCTGGTATTTCTGAAATTAGTTTCAATTTTTCTTCTGTGATGTGCAGACGGTGTCGCCTGAAAAGCAAACTCGTGATTATTTCATATCACGTTTAGTAGCAACGGAACACGTCGTTTTGGGTCTCATTACAATCAAAATACTGTATGAATTGTAAAAGTATGTAGAGCAGCCTTAAGCTAGTATATCTAACGGGCTTGTTCGCAGGAACCATCTGGAGTGGTTCACTGAAACCTGGAGAACTTAATTCTGGTAACATATACCTCTCCATTCAAATAACTTACGAGAAATCGGCCAGTTAAAGTCCGCAACAAACGCCGACATTTAGGCATCCCGTCATTCTTTGCACAAATGAAGCGAGAGATCATTTTGACTGGTAATTCAAACCCTGGATGAATGTGGTACACCAACCAGGAAACCATTATATGGCGTATGCAAACACTGTAAGCATTAACATGACCGCACAACCAAAGACGACTGACTTCAGTCGTTTGTGAATATTAATAACCAACGGGTGAGGTAGCAGTGTACGTAACGACAGAGTTACATCACTTCCTTTTAGAGACAGAGGCTATTAAACTGTACTTTTACTGTCTTTGACTCGATGCGGCATCCGCCATATTCATTCTGGTTTATTTAGCTGTTTTGTATTTTAACTTGTAGTGTGCCGTTTCAGGACAATGACACGTTAAAGATTTATAACAAAAACATCTCTCTTATCATTAAAGATCAGTCAATGACGCATCAAAAATATTAGCCTTCAAGAGATACTACAACTAAAGCAACAGGAGGAAGTCTCTTATAGTATGTGGGAGTGAAAACTGCTTCCTAAGAAAAGGAAACTACCTAAGAAACGGACTAAAGCTAAAGACAGAGTGTGGATTGGAAATATAAGACATCACCTAGACGTAAACAAACAATAACAGAGGATATTGGACACTAACAGACAAATGGTACGACCAAATGCCTGCCACCTGATCACCTGTCAACGCAAGCACTACATTTCAAGCAAACTGGAAAACAGGATATGACTTCCAATGAACAGATTGAGACAACGGTTTTGGTTAGTTCCTTTGGTTTCAGAGATACACACTCCTTGAAATGCAGGAAGAAGAAGAAGAAGAAGAAGAAGAAGAAGAAGAAGAAAAAAAGATGATGATGGTTCAAAATGGTTCAAAGGGCTCTGAGCACTATGGGACTTAACATCTGAGGTCATCAGTCCCCTAGAACTTAGAACTACTTAAACCTAACTAACCTAAGGACATCACACACATCCATGCCCGAGGCAGGATTCGAACCTGCACCGTAGCAGTCGCGCGGTTCCGGACTGAAGAGCCTAGAACCGCTCGGCCACCGCAGCCGATGATGATGATGATGATGATGATGATGATGGAAGAGGAGGAGGAGGAGAGGGAAAATGATTAGAGTCCAAGGAATTGTTTCCGTGTCCCTCTATACTCTTTTAATTTTTCATCTTAGCGTTGGTAACACATTCTGGGACATTTTTATGAATACAATCAAGTATGTTCTGCAATATTTGATATTATTTACAGTTCCATCTGATTAGAAAACGAATATGTGGCGATTTCCAAGTGTGTGCCTAGGCAGGAACCTAGGATTACGCTTAAAGCAGGGGTTCCCAACAAAATTTTCGCGAGTACCCCCCCATCGAGCATGATTGGTACCGTGTCATATCACAGTATCAAGTACCTAAAAAAAGCCAAATTAAGAGTCTTTTTATACGTTTTGTATTTTTGGTACTTAGAAAAACATTGACATATTCGTTATTGAAAAAAAAAGAGCTTAAAACTTTTTCAATTTAGCCATCATTGTTATCGTTAAATTTTTGGTTATTGCTCAAAATCTTTGCCTTCAAATCTGGGTGTTTAGTATTTATTTTACAAACACTACTGTTTTAATACAGAATATTGAATATGTAAATAACATTTTCTGTGAATGCACTGGCAATAAATTAACAATGGCCGATTTTCGTCTGAAATGCGAGTTTCTGTGTAAAGTGACTGTCAGTTGTCAGCTGCAAATAGGCTGGGCGCGCAGTCGAACGGCATACAGCAGAACTATTTGCCTCTATCTAATTTTAGTTTTGCGCTAAAGTGTGCCAGTGTCAATTGGCTCTAGGAAGACGCTAGACGCAGAAGTTAGCGTTCGCTAAAGCTCTGCTCATGCAAAAAAAAAAACAAACTTATCCTACGAAACGTATTTTATGTTTTTTATTCTAATAGCATCTTGCGGACCCCTTGGCATAGCTCGCGGACGGCCTGTTGGGAACCACTGGCTTAAAGTGTTACAAGTGAAACAAGAAGTAATAAAATTCATATTCTTCCTTGTCATAAATATTTGTCTATTTCCTAGCAGATGCAAAGATATTAAGGAGATATACTTCACATGTTTCAACCAGTGACATTTCCTGTTGGTATGTTTCTACCGTTGACGATATGTGTTGGTAGCGTTAAATCCATCCCATTATAGTTTAACCGAGGGAGAGAGCGGGACTGCAAGCAGAATTTCAGCAAAAACCTCCACCCTTATTTATAAGATCACTTGCTAATTTAATCTCAACACCTTCCTCTACAATACTGAATACGCCGTAGCTGGGAATACACGACGGAATCTGCGATGTTATATTCCAGCTAAGGAACTAAACCAAAGAACTGTACAATCTCAGATTTGTCCAGCTCTTGTGAGCGTATACTCGTATGCTCCACACACGGTCTCAAACAGTCCTGACAATCTGACCGATGTTCAGAGTGATCAAAAAGACAGTATAAATTTGAAAACTTAATAAACCACGGAATAATGTAGATATAGAGGTAAAAATAGACACACATGCCTGGAATGACATGGGGTTTTATTAGAACCACAAAAAAAACAAAGTTCACAAAATGTGTGACAGACTGCGTGGGAGAGATCTCTTGCACGCGTCGTTTGGTGATGATCGTGTGCTCAGCCGCCACTTTCGTCGTGCTTGGCCTCCCAGTTCCCCAGACCTCAGTCCGTGCGATTATTGGCTTTGGGGTTACCTGAGGTCGCAAGTGTATCGTGACCGACCGACATCTCTAGGGATGCTGAAAGACTGCATCCGACGCCAATGGTTCAAATGGCTCTGAGCACTATGGGACTCAACATCTTAGGTCATAAGTCCCCTAGAACTTAGAACTACTTAAACCTAACTAACCTAAGGACATCACACACACCCATGCCCAAGGCAGGATTCGAACCTGCGACCGTAGCAGTCCCGCGGTTCCAGACTGCAGCGCCAGAACCGCTAGACCACCGCGGCCGGCTCCGACGCCAATGCCTCACCATAAAATTGCTTTACAGTACTATTCAAAACATTATTCCTCGACTACAGCTATTGTTGAGGAATGATGGTGGACATATTGAGCATTTCCTGTAAAGAACATCATCTTTGTTTTGTCTTATTTTGTTATGCTGATTATTGCTATTCTGATCAGATGAAGCGCCATCTGTCGGACATTTTTTGACCTTTAGTATTTTTTTGGTTCTAATAAAACCTCATGTCATTCCAAGCATGTGAGTCGATTTGTACATCTCTATCTACATTAGTCCGTGATTTATTCAGTTTTCAAATTTATACTAACATTTTGATCACCCTGTACTTCGTTAGTCCAAAAAGATTCTAAGATGGATTAATAAAAAAAAGTAAAAGTTAATAAGGTGGTTTTAATGCTTCAGGTATTCTGCACAATCTGCCCCCCACCCTTCCCATCCCTTCCCCAAATGAATAGGCGCAGAACGATTATAAAGGGTGTTTGTAAAAGAACTCTGTAGTTTTAATGTGTCCTAGAATCTGCACAAAGTGTCATACACTATTCTAGTTCGTGGTGTTTGATTAATCAGCTCTCCAAGTTTGGCTTCCCTGCAGTTGGCAGACGCTACCAGTGCTGGTTTTTTCCCCCCTCTGTTCCTTCAGTTCTTACAGGCGTGCGTGCAGTGCAGTGCAGAGCAACTCAGCAACAACGTGTACTCCGCAACAGAAAACACAGTGTGTTATTTGACTTCTGGAAACTGAGTCAATTATAACATTGCAACGTAATTTCAGACGTCAGTATGGTGGTGAACCACCTACAGCAAAAACTATCCGTCAGGAAGGTGAATAGGCAGGGCTGGCCCAATACCTTGGCGACAACGAAGCCCAGACCTAACCATACTGGACTTTTTCTTTTGGGGCCACATAAAAAATGCTGTGCACAGTGAAAAGATCAGAGACATCTATCATTTACGGGAAAGAATCGTCATGGCGGTTGGGACAGTTACACCTGAAATGTTGCTGAATACCGAGAATTGGAATATCGTCTCGACGTGTGCAAGGCAAAAAATGGATCCCACGTTGACTTCTACTAACACTAAGAAAAAATAGGACGAATTGTCTTTCATGATATGTACTCACTGATGTAATTTTCATTAATTTTCCCATTAAATTTATACTTAAAACTAGGGAGTTCTTTTTTAAACATGCTGTACAACCAAGTGAAACTGTCAGAAAAATTCTTCTATGGTGTGATTTTTCCGGAAAAGGGTTGTCCGCGTTTAGCAGGCTAATTTCTAAGAAATCAAACTGCTGAGATCATCGGTCCCTAGACTTACACACCACTTAAACTTAAACTAACTTATGCTAAAAACAACACACACGCCCATTCCCGAGGGAGGACTCGAACCTCCGGCAAGAGGGGCCGCGCAAAACTTGACATGGGCCTCAAACCGTGCCGCCATTCCGCACGGCTCCAATTAAAACACGGCAGGTGAGCAAACTTCATTGTTGCGTGTGGGACAAACTTTGCGCACTCCTTTGCCATTTTCAAAAAATTCTGGAGAATGTCTTGAACAGTTACCTTAAAGATATTTCTCCTTTGCGATTTGAGACATAACAACATTGAGACTCTACTGCCGAGCGTCCACTACTTAAGACTGCCTACTCACAACTGACTGGTCGGATGCTCACCTGTTGTTTACAGTTAGTTCAAAAAATGTTTCAAATGGCTCTGAGCACTATGGGACATAACATCTGAGGTCATCAGTCCCCTAGAACTTAGAACTACTTAAACCTAACTAACATAAGGACATCACACACATCCATGCCCGAGGCAGGATTCGAACCTGCGACCGTAGCAGCCGCGTGGATCCGTACTGAAGCGCCTAGAAACGATCGGCCACACTGGCCGGCACAGTTAGTTCGGGCTGCCACCGCAGTCACTCCACTGCCAGTATGACACTACCACATTTCTTTGTCAAAATTAATATGTCAAATATTTATCTCAAAGAAATTTGATAGTGTAGTATGAAACTTTGTCAAATCTAGCCTTTCGCCAAAGAAATATGATCAAATGTAGAGCCTCGCTGTAGATTTGATAACAAAAGTCGTTCGTCTTCTCTACACTATACTGTGGCATCGCTACAGCTATTTGACGTCTCTGTAGTGCGTTCGTAAACATGGCCCCCCAGGGGGTCCACAACTCTTTCGTGGATACGTGCGTGGCGAGCACGGGGCCCCGAGCCATTGCAGCCTTCTTTCTCTCCCGGGCTGCATTTCCTTTCCCTTCCCCTCCTTTCCCCTCCATACCCCTTTCCCCTCGCCCTCTCCTCTCCCTCTATTGGTGTCCTTGCTTATGTTGGCCCCCGCTATCCTCCTGGTTCTGTTGGTTTTACACTCTGGCTTTGTTGCGTAATCATCTCCTCCTTTTGGCATTCCTTGGTCCCCCTCTGGGGTTTGACCTCCATTCCAAAATTTCTCTTCCGTAGTGTGAGCCATTTGGGGAAGAGCACCTTACCTAGTGTCTCCGACGTGTGCCCTCCTAGTATATTCCACCTTTTCTTCTACGTCGTTGTCTGATGCTAGGGTGCATAGCCAGCACGGTAGCCAGCCCATGTGGTGGGGTCGCTATGTACCCTTTTGGTTGAGCCCCCTGAACACACAGGGATCACACTTCTGATACCTGAGCTGTGACCTCCTCATGCATGCCTTGGAGTGGTTGCTCGTCATCCTGGAGCATCGGAACTCCCGGCAATGGCCGCCGTGCCAGACGGCCCTTGCTGTGGCTGGGTGGCGCCCGTGAGGAGAGCCCCTGATCGGAGTGGGTGGTATCAGGGCGGACGCTATGCAGATGAAACGCATAAGGGTCCAAACCTCTGGCCGCTCTTCTGCGGCCGTCTCTCTGCGTGGTACTGATTCCTCAAGTGCTGCTTCTCTTGCCCCTTCGGCCTTCCCTTCCGTGGCTACCCCCTGGGAGGAGGGTCAGGCCCGTCGTCTAGGGGCAAAACCTTTCCCCCGTTATCTAGTTTGCACCAGGACTGATGGAGATACTTTCACCAGTGTCAAACCTTTATTCTTTGTGGAACACATTGAAGACAAGTTCGGCGAAGTGGACTCCCTGAGCAAGATGCGGTCGGGTTCATTACTGATAAAAACTGCTTCGGCTGCCCAATCTGCGGCCCTTCGTGCCTGTACCCATCTTGGCACAATTCCCGTGTCCATTACCCCTCACCAGTCTCTAAATATGGTACAAGGTGTGATTTTTCACAGAGACCTCATCCTTCAAACTGATGAGGAACTTCGGGACAATCTCGGACGGCGGGGTGTTCACTTTGTTCGGCGTGTTCAGAAGGGTCCTAAAGATAATCGTATTGATAATGGTGCCTTTATCCTGGCCTTTGAAGGGGGTACCCTTCCCGAGAAAGTTAAGATTATGGTCTATCGCTGTGATGTGAAGCCGTACATCCCACCTCCTATGCGGTGTTTTAAGTGCTTGCGTTTTGGCCACATGTCTTCTCGCTGTACCCAGGACCCTCTCTGTGGTGACTGTGGACGTCCACTCCATGAGGGGAGTCCTTGTGTTCCCCCTCCTGTATGTGTAAATTGTCATGGTAGTCATTCTCCACGTTCAGCAGATTGCCCAGTCTATAAGAAAGAAAAAAAGATACAGGAGTATAA
This sequence comes from Schistocerca piceifrons, assembly GCF_021461385.2. Taxonomy (NCBI): domain Eukaryota; kingdom Metazoa; phylum Arthropoda; class Insecta; order Orthoptera; family Acrididae; genus Schistocerca; species Schistocerca piceifrons. Next base: position 395,110,292 of record NC_060143.1, on the reverse strand, counting down.
GTCTCTTGATCGTTTAAGCTACACAGAGGCCCGTAAGAAATATGCACGATTGCACCCTGTGTCCATGACATCTAGTTACGCCTTGGTTACATCTTCATCCCTTCCTCCCCCTTCCTTACCCCCGTCCCGGACCCCTCTCCTTCCCCCCTCCCCTGCGGCTCCCACACCTTCTCCTCTGGGCGCCGCTCCCCCTCCCCAGCCGGAGAAGTGTCCCACTCCTTCGGCGTCTGCCGGTCAAGGGCGCCTCTCCCGGGATGCCCCTTCCCGGCACCTTCCAGGTCAAAGGTCTGCTGCAGCGCGGCGACCGCGAGAGCCGCGGTCTATCGGCCCCCAGGTCGCCCGGTCTCTTTCTGTTCCTGATCTTGCTGCAGCTGGCTCCATTATGCCACACAGCCCTCCTCGATCTCAGCCTGAAAAGAAGAAGAAACATAAGTCCCGGGACAAAGAGCCTCTGGTGTCACCGGAGGTCCCTTCCCCGGCTTCACAACCGGATTCTGACCTGTCGTTTATGGATGTCGCCCCCTCCTTGTCGGTGACGGGTGGGGACCCGGCGGTATGACTGGATTTAGCGTGTTCAGCCCTCATTTAAACCATCGTTCTGTGGTTCTCCAATGGAATTGTAATGGCTACTATCGTCACCTTCCGGAATTGAAATCCCTTCTTTCGTCCTACTCAGCAGCTTGTGTGGTTCTCCAGGAATCTCATTTTACTGATGCTCACTCACCGACCCTCCGTGGGTTCCGTGTTTTCTGTCGAAATCGGGTCGGACCCTTGCGGGCTTCTGGTGGCGTTTGTACGTTGGTCCGTACAGACATTGCTAGCACGTGGATTCCTCTCCAAACTACATTGGAAGCAGTTGCTGTTAGGGTCCACTTAGACTCTGCAATCACAGTATGCAATCTTTATCTCCCTCCTGACAGGACTCTTACACCTGCTGCCTTAACCACCCTTCTTCAGCAACTTCCTCCTCCCTTCCTCCTCCCTTCCTCCTCCTTGGGGATTTTAATGCTCATCATCCTTTGTGGGGCAGTGCCTTTCCATCTAGACGAGGTCTTCTTATCGACCAATTTATTGCAGACCACGACCTGTGCCTTCTTAATGATGGCTCCCCTACTCATTTCAGTGCTGGTCATGGTACCTTTTCTGCCATTGATCTTTCTCTTTCTTCTCCCTCTCTCCTCCCTTCATTACACTGGTCGCCACACGACGACCTTTGTGATAGTGACCATTTCCCGTTGATTATCACGCTCCCTTCCCGCTCCCCGATGGAGAGGTTACCTCGTTGGTCTTTCCACCGCGCCGATTGGCCTCTATATACTGCACAGGTCGAGTTTTCTCCCTCTTTGTCGGGTTGTATTGATGACGTCCTACGTGACGTGTCTGACGCGATTGTTCGCGCTGCTAACCTTGCTGTCCCGCGCTCATCTGGACAATTTCGTCGTCGGCAAGTCCCGTGGTGGAGTACGGCCATTGCCATTGCCATCCGTGATCGCCGTCGAGCTTTGCAACACTTTAAGAGGCACCCATCTGTAGCCAGCCTTTCTACCTTTAAGCGCCTTCGCGCTAAAGCCCGTTATTTAATCAAACAGAGCAAGCGGATATGTTGGGAACGATTCGTTTCTTCCCTTGGTTCCACTGTCCCTCTGTCACGGGTATGGGCTACACTTCGCTCTCTCCAAGGTTGCCATCGGCAGTCCACCCTCCCAGGCCTTCACCTCCCAGATGGCATTTGTACGGACCCATTAGTTCTTGCAGAACATCTTGCGACCCATTTTGCAGTGGCATCAGCGTCGGCCTCCTATCGAGCTGCTTTCCTTCATCAAAAACAGCAGGCTGAAGCTGTCACCTTATGTTTCACCACTTGTGAGTCAGAATCTTACAACGAACCTTTCACTGAATGGGAATTTCTTTCTGCTCTATCTGCTTCTCATCATACGGCTCCTGGCCCAGATTCCATTCATAACCAGCTGCTTCAACATCTCAGTGCTCCACAACGGCACCATCTTCTTCGGGTGTTTAACCGTATCTGGCTCCAGGGTGACTTCCCTTCTCAGTGGAGGGATAGCATTGTGGTTCCTGTCCTTAAGCCTGGTCAGAACCCCCTATCTGTTGACAGCTATCGGCCAATTAGTTTGACCAATGTTGGTTGTAAGTTACTTGAACGGCTGGTAGCCCGTCGGCTCACTTGGGTCCTTGAATCTCGGGATCTATTGTCCCCTTACCAGTGTGGCTTTCGAGAGGGACGATCTCCAATCGATCATTTGCTTCGCTTGGAATCCGCAGTTCGGCAGGCTTTTTCCCAGCGCCGCCATTTGGTTGCAGTGTTTTTTGACCTTCGCAAGGCCTATGACACGGCCTGGCGCCATCACATCTTCCTAACCCTTCATCAGTGGGGTCTTCGGGGCCCACTCCCGATTTTTATCCGCCAGTTCCTGATCCATCGGTCATTCAGAGTTCGAGTTGGTACTGCTTTTAGTTCTCCACGGACCCAGGAGACGGGCATCCCACAGGGTTCTGTCTTGAGTGTCCTTCTTTTCCTCATTGCTATCGATGGACTTGTGGCCTCTGTCGGTCCCTTGGTCGCCCCTGCCCTGTATGTGGATGATTTCTGCATTTGGGTTAGTTCCTCCTCGATGCCATCTGCAGAACGGCAGCTCCAGGTGGCTATACGGCGTGCCTCTGCATGGACCCTCTCACACGGGTTTCAATTCTCTCCTTTAAAATCGCGGGTGGTCCACTTCTGTCGCCGTACTACGGTCCACCCTGATCCAGAGCTCTATCTCGCTGCACAAAGATTGCCTGTGGTTCCACAGTTTCGTTTCCTAGGTCTTCTTTTCGACAACAAGCTCACTTGGCTGCCCCATATCAGACTCCTGAAGGTAGGATGTTTCCGTAAACTCAATGTCCTTCGCTTCCTTGCCCACTCCTCCTGGGGTGCGGACCGTTCCCTCCTCCTCCGTCTTTATCGTGCTCTAGTTCTGTCACGTTTGGACTATGGTTGTCAAGTTTATGGTTCAGCTGCTCCTTCCACGCTGCACGTGCTGGATCCAGTCCACCATCGTGGTATCCGTTTGGCCACCGGTGCCTTCCCTACTAGCCCTGTTGATAGTCTCCTGGTTGAAGCTGGGATCCCCCCCCTTTCTGTTCGGCGGTCCCAGCTTCTGGTGTCTTATGCCCTTACTATCCGTTCTTCTCCCGCTCATCCTTCCTATTCTATCCTATTCCCAGACCATGGACGTCGCCCGCCTGACTCCCGCCCTCGGGCGGGTTTACCGGTTGGGCTGCGCCTTGCGTCTCTTACCCGTGATTTTCGGCTTCCTTCTTTGTCCTGTCTTCCTCGCTCCCTCCCCTCCACCCCTCCTTGGTTAGTTCCTCGGCCACAACTTCGGATGGATCTCCGCCGCGGACCGAAAGATTCCATCCCCCCGGTGGTGTTCCGTACCTTTTTCCGCCAAATTTTATGGGAGTTTCGGGATGCTGTTATTTTTTACACTGATGGCTCTAAATCTGCTGATCATGTTGGGTATGCCTTCACGTCCTCTGTTGGAACGGAAAATCATCTGCTGCCACCTACATGTGGGGTGTTTACTGCGGAATTGATGGCAATTTCCCGGGCCCTTACCTTTATTAAACAATCCCAACACAACCGCGTTTTGTTATGTACGGACTCGATGAGTGGCCTTCTTGCTATTGACCGGTGTTTTTCGCGCCATCCCTTGGTCTCTGCCATCCATGACCATCTCGCTGATCTTCACCGTGCTGCTTGTTCCATTGACTTCTTATGGGTCCCGGGCCATGTGGGTATCCCGGGTAATGAGCTCGCTGATCGTTTGGCTGGGGGAGCAGTTACTTACCCCCCGTTTTCCGTAACCCCTCCTGCAGCGGATTTACGGCTTCACATCGAATCCCACTTTGCACAGTCATGGGCCAATTCTTGGGAGGCTACTCCACTGTCTAATAAACTTCGTGCCATTAAGGTGAATACAGGCCCATGGCGTTCTTTCTTTAGCCTCTCCCGCAAGGACTCGACCACACTGTGTCGTCTCCGCATTGGCCATACCAGGCTGACACATGGTTTCCTTTTGCGTGATGAGCCACCCCCGCTATGTGGTTGTGGAGCCTTCCAGTCAGTGGCCCACATTTTGGTTGAATGCCCCCTTCTTTTGGCTCTGCGTGCTAAGTACAGACTCCCCCACACTTTACCTTTGATGTTGGCTGACGATTCCCGGATGGTCTCTCTGGTTCTAGGTTTCCTCCGGGAGAGTGGTTTTTATTCTCAGTTTTAAAGTTTTTAATCTCCCTCTGGTGTTGGGGCAGGGCGGTGAGTGTTTGGGTGTCTCCCACTGTAGGCAGTGTTCAGAGATTCCCGATTCACCTCCCTGACCGGAATCCTCTTTTCTTTCCCTTTTACTCTGTTTTTACCCCTTCTTTTTAAGGCTTGGTTAGTTTTTCTATTCCCATACGTACTTTCTGCATTATAGCAGTTGTACCTTTTAAGTCACAGGTGGTCTTTCCTATGCTGTTTCAGCATAGTGTTGGGTTCGTTCTCTTGCCAACTTCCCTCATTTGTTTTTACTAATGACAACGTGACTGCCCTTTTACGTTTCCCCTTTATCCGTTTTATTTTTCTGACTATACTGAGATGTCCCGTTAGCAGAATGGAGTCTATTTGAAACAAGGGACTGATGACCTTGCTGTTTGGTCCCTTTAACCTCAAACAACCAACCAACCATCGTAAACATGGCCTCGAAGTTAAGTTCGTATGTTCATTTGACTTTTTTTATAACCTTGCTTCGACTAAGGTTTTGGATGAGCAGGAGACATATTAGTCGTGTACTGATGAGCTGATGGAATATGCTGCAGGCGACTTCGCATCCACAATCGTAGCTATAGCCATCCACAACTACATCTGGAAACATCCAGGCAGCTTTTCAACAAGCCGAAGTAGAGAAAGTGGTCACACGCTAAAACGTAATTTAAAAAATTCTTTTCTTTCCATTCTACATTGTCTGTTTTTGAACTCTGGGATTATTATCGTTACTGTGCATTGTGGTATTCGAGTGCTGTATTGTAAACTAGAGTCGCTCTCTCTTGTCTCAGTAAATCGCAGTGTAGTGGTTAGCTGGTCTTCTGGACATATAGCATTTCTCAAGTGAGTATTCTGTTTTGTAATATGAGAAGCCATTTTACTGACCAAGTACTGAAATGCACTCTCACCCATTCATAAATTCAATTTATATAAGACTTGCAGCTCTTTTAACAAATTTTGCTGAATGCTTTTACTATCTCGACCTAAAACCCATGGCTTCACCCAAGTATGTTTCCTTTATTTCCTCCAATTTTCTTCCAAATGCATACAAAACGCAATTGCAGTACAAGCAATTGCAGCGCATAATAACAAGTTGTTGTCTGCCCCTTTAACTTTGGTGTAGCACCTCTTTTTAGCGCCACGTCAAACATCTTTGTCAAATAAATTTGACGAATACATGGTCCCATTGCTTTGTCAAAGAAATATGATGATGTAATACCGGCCTTATATGCCACGAACGAAATCAATCTCATAACTTTCTGGACAGACAGCGTACGACCTGCCACAGGTGCAGGGTGTATGGAATACACCTACGTTACACAAACCCTAAAAGGACGCTCATTTTACACAGTGGTCGAAAAACACACTTCACACTATGTTTCCTCAACATATGGTCAATCTTGTTGTAAATACTGTCTGCGTGAAGCAAATAATTTGTAGACAGACGCCATGTCATTATTTTTATCGATCATCCGATTCACAGTCGGTCGATACAACAACGCGTTTCTGATCTGTGTCTCAGCATATTCATTTTGGTGAAACGTAATCTTAATCTTGTATAGTACATTACTCGGCTGCATTCCCATAAGTTATTTGAGCGTTCGATACACCCAGAGGATCTCAACTTTCTGATACATGTTCTGTCATCGAAAAGTCGTCAAGCTCCAGAACGCAGTTACAGGACGCAGTTACTCGCTATTTGGACCACCTCAGGAGACGTGATTCGCTCTCTTTGTAGCAGCAAGCTCAGGGTCGCACGTGCGTGTGAGTTGGACCACGCCGTCACAAGTCCGGGAACCTATCTTTTATGCAACGAGCTCTCGAGACCACCAGAAGACGCGCGCGTGTAGGGATTTTAAGTACTTTCGCGAGAGAAGGGTCATTCTGTCACCTCCTATTCGACTTCCGCCAACTGCTGACGTCATTCGGGACGTAACTACTGCTTCTTTGGCTGTCTGCTTATAGCAATGCTGTTGTTCTATTAAAAAACAGTAAACCCATTTCGCGAAGCTACTACCGTTCACTACAATTGCTACTTAATTTCAGTCAATCAAGACGTATTTTACTGTTGCTCTTTTTCGTTTCTTGCGCGTTCAATGTAGATTTTACTGCATATGGCGTCCCCTCACGCATATTGGAAATTTCCATGAATCTAGTCAGAGTATCTCTCTCTTTTGTTGTTGTTTTTTCTTTTTCATTTTCAACTAAGGGTCACATCATGGTAATTACGAGGCGTGTTTTTTAAGTACCGTTTTGAAATTTAAAAAGAGACGTGCTAAGATATCTCAATAATTTTATTTTTTATTTTCAAATCGGTACTTACTTAAAAACACGCCTCGTATTTATTTCTGTTTCCATCCAGCCTTCTTCCAAAACTCTTTCATTTGCTGAAAATGAACTGTCTTCCTGTTATTTGATCACTTGACTCCTCCTGTTTTTCTGTTCGTTTTATCTTTCCGAAAACCTTCGCATTTTTTGACTTCCAGTCCGAATTTGTCTCTGTTTAGTAAAGTCTCCTGTTCAGCCTGCATTTCATTTAATTCCTTTTTTATCGTGCCTCCGCAACGATTTTCTTTGTTGTCGTGGGGTGGAAAAATGCATCGATCTTCTTTGTTAATTGGTCTTCCTTCACTCTCTCAAGATATCGTACGCTTTTTCCTGGTCTCATCTGTCATTTTAGGCCAGAATGAGTATAATTCCTTACTTTGTCTCAAAGCCCAGTTGGCGTCTTTAATCTTGATTTGACCTAATATTTTTTGCAAGACACTTCTTTCTATCTTTTCTAAATCTTCTAATGCCATGTTGCATAGAGATGCAGATAGTGTTTCTGACCCACAGGTGACGTCTTGTCTGACGACTGTATAACATAGTCTTAATTAAAATCTTTAGGCAAGAATTTTTTATTGTACAGATTTTACACTTCTATGTACGATCTTTTCATTTCTTCAATTCTGATTTTAATTACTTCTTTTTATGTTTGTTTTCACCCACATATCTAATTTATCTAGTTAACCGATGTTGTCATTCTTACTTTTTAAAATTCGGGAGTTCCTTTCATTGGTTACGTATTCTGTATTTTCACACGATAGAATCAAACTAAATAAATTATTCCTGCATTCAAGTAAAAAAAAATGGTGCAAATGGCTCTGAGGACTATGGGACTTAACTGCTGTGGTCATCAGTCCCCTAGAACTTAGCACTACTTAAACCTAACTAATCTAAGGACATCACACACACCCATGCCCGAGGCAGGATTCGAACCTGCGACCGTAGCGGTCACGCGGGTCCAGACTGTAGCGCCTAGAACCGCACGGCCACTCCGGCCGGCCATTCAAGTAAACATGGTTATTTGGAATAACTACTTAAATTACTCCTTTCATTAAATAAACAATATATTGGTGGAGAAAGTTTCCAATATTTCACATCAAAGAAATAGTAGCATCTCTTACTGCTTACTACTAACAGAATTCAAAGACAAAGATGGGATATTACGTTTCGAAATACAAATCATTCTAAGTAACGAGAGAATATTAAGCCAACAATTTCCCATTGGCACATTCTCTTACCGAATGGAACATCACGTAAAAGGCTACAAGATCTGCTTTTTTCGGAGTTTATTGTACCTGTCCCGCACCGCACGGATATTGCATTTGATAATTATAGAAAATTGTAATGGCATACAAAATATGTATCTGGTAACGCATTAGAACAACGCATTACAGTGAATGGTAACAAGTGAATGGTAACTATTTACGTACTTTGGCCTTTAGCTTGTTGTATAGGGTCCGTGGTTTTTAATATTGCAAATTATTGAGGGGAAAAGGAAAGGGAATGTTAAAGTTACGCAAATTAGTACTGAAAATAAATTGAACACGATTGTCTGATTACACGAAAGCAGGTTAATGATTAAACAATGCATAAACATTGCACTATCAACTGGCAGTCCATAGCATGACGCAGAATCTCTTTGTGATAACGTACATTAGATTGCACGTATAGTTTGGTGTGTCTTAAAAATGTATGATGATTCTGTAAGTGGTTTTCTGATGCGCGTGTGTTGATGAGGTGATGTTGCAAATTGCTTGATGTTTCCCGGAAAGCAAATCTCTGCTCGCTATGAAGCTCCCACGAGAGGGTCTGATGATTTATATTACCTTCTCATGTTGAGTCGTACAGATATGTTGGGGAGTTTCTCAAGCTTAACCTGAGCAGGTAACTGATGAAATTGCAGTGACGGGAACATGTACGAGGGACGTTCCGAAAGTAAGTTTCATCATTGCTTTTCACACGAAAACTTTATTACCAGAAACAACCACACCATGGCATCGTGAGCAATATACATCGCACTATTTTTCAACATATTCGCCACCGCCACCAAGATATTTGTTGTAGCGTGCAATCAGTTTGAAGAAACCACTCTGGTAAAACTAGGTTCCTTGCGATTCAATGTGACACTTTAAATTTTATACCAACTGGTGAACTGGAATGTCCCTGTCACTAAGGCGGTCTTGAATTGGGTAAAGTGATGCACCCATCTGTCTACGCCTGTAATGCCTGTCAAAAGGAACTTATTTTCCTTTGCACATACCACATCAACTGATCGAGGCTGATTCATATTCTTGCACTCTAGCGATCCGGGGGCAGGTTTCTCGACACTCGGTAACCCAAGGCATCACGGAGCCTGCGATGGTCCTAAGCACAGCCAATACGCAGTGTAGATGCGGTGTCTGCAGCGTTATGTGGCTGTCCGGTAACACAGTGTCCTATAATCTTCCAGTGTTGTTTTCATTCGTGGATGTGGAGGGACGCCCACTTCGACCTTCATCCTCCACACTCTTCCTGCTTTCTCTGAACGTGTAACACCAGTGAAAAACCATTTGACGAGACATGACCTCTTCACCATACATCGTCTGTAGGGACTCCGCGGCAATTTATACCGGATAAGAGCACTCACTTCCATTGGTGACCACGTTGTCAGTACATATCCGTCTGCAATTTTAATGTGTACCTGAGCAACCTCGGACACGCCGGTAAGTTGCTACTCTCCCTTGTTCGGCGATCTGCGCTTGCGTCGTTCCTCCACCGCTGACGCTCCTTCCGTCGTTGGACTAGCTACGGGTGCGGATTCACATAGCACTGTTTGTGTCACCTTTGTTCTCGATGAAATATCGTATCTTTGCCTCTAGATATCGATCTATTTCTGCATGTATTAAAATCGACATACATATGATACCATTAGCTGTACAAAGAGAGCTCTGAATTAGTTATGTGTTTTCGTATTGGTCGTGATTTTGTATGAAGGAAAATTCGGTGAAGAATTATTAAGAACGTTTATCAACTTTTTTTAAAAAAAATTGTGAAATGATATAAAATGTTAGTGTATAAATTACATTTTATAAATATTGCACATGATTTTACAGACTTTTTTTTTTAAACATGCAGAATATTCGCTTGATTTATATCTTATGATAATAATTTAGGCATACGTAATTATATGGAGTAGTAGATCCTTACCTTAATCTAACGTGGGATGATAGTATCGATTTGTACTACAGCTGCGCCATTTGGTGTACTTATATATCACTAAGAATGTTTATGTTGTGATCTGTCAGTTGTAAAATGGTGAAGAATGTGAGCACTTGTAATCGGCGCAAAAATACGTGTGTACATATCTGTTATTTTAAAATATACATACCGACTTCTAGTACTTCTCACGTCACCATGGTCACACATTGAGTAGCACCGCTAACTGTGCTGAAAGAGAAGATTGTTTAAGGATGTACTCGTAAACATAGATGGGTTGGTATTCCAAGTATTGCAAATTGGAAATTATTATGTGTGCTGTTATGTTAGTTGCTGTATCCTGACGTTTTCGGTCCCATCTTTTGCAGATACGAAGATGGCAACAGAGAATTTCTGAAACCAGTTATCTGTATAAACAAATGATTTTAGCGATCTTGGCACTTGAAAATTCATTCAGTGTTCATAATGCTACAGATAGACCCCTCGCTGACAATGTCAGATGTCCTCTTCAATAAAATTCTTCAGGGTATCAGACCGCATCGTCATAATTTTAAAATGTGCCAACGTTTCGGCCAGCGTTGCAGCTAGCCTTCATCAGGGCCTTACGTTAACTGCTAAATGAACGCACTTGGATTCCTTAAATAGCTGCATGAGAAAACCGTGTCGTTACTTGATTGGCTGTACTAGGAGGAGGAGGAGGGGTGAAAGGTATGCTTTATTGGTGTTTCCTTTATTATCTGTCATTGGCTGAAACAGCTGTTTTCTATTGGTCTTTATATTAATCCACCCCATTGGAGGAGACGGACGAATAGCAAACAGGCGATGGCTGTGACGTCACACTGTTTCCATGCTGTCCAGAAGCCGGCTGCGGCGTGCCATTGCTTTGTGTGCTCGCGACCACTACTGTGGCTCTCCGCGTGTCCACATGGGCCGCCACGGCTCTGCCGCCGCTCCGTAGCCCTGCTATTGCTGGCAGTGCGTTCATTTAGCAGTTAACGTAAGGCCCTGATGAAGGCTAGCTGCAACGCTGGCCGAAACGTTGGCACATTTTAAAATTATGACGATGCGGTCTGATACCCTGAAGAATTTTATTCAAAAAGACAACGGCCGCGGAAGCCTACGCTTACAATGTCAGATGTGTATATGTATAAATTCGGACGTTGCTCACACTCCAGCGATTGTTAAATACAGCATATCCAATCCGTAAACCACAGTCATTTGGGGGTGTAGTAAACTGCAGGAGTATCCATGATAAGGTGCAAGAAATACACTCCTGGAAATTGAAATAAGAACACCGTGAATTCATTGTCCCAGGAAGGGGAGACTTTATTGACACATTCCTGGGGTCAGATACATCACATGATCACACTGACAGAACCACAGGCACATAGACACAGGCAACAGAGCATGCACAATGTCGGCACTAGTACAGTGTATATCCACCTTTCGCAGCAATGCAGGCTGCTATTCTCCCATGGAGACGATCGTAGAGATGCTGGATGTAGTCCTGTGGAACGGCTTGCCATGCCATTTCCACCTGGCGCCTCAGTTGGACCAGCGTTCGTGCTGGACGTGCAGACCGCGTGAGACGACGCTTCATCCAGTCCCAAACATGCTCAATGGGGGACAGATCCGGAGATCTTGCTGGCCAGGGTAGTTGACTTACACCTTCTAGAGCACGTTGGGTGGCACGGGATACATGCGGACGTGCATTGTCCTGTTGGAACAGCAAGTTCCCTTACCGGTCTAGGAATGGTAGAACGATGGGTTCGATGACGGTTTGGATGTACCGTGCACTATTCAGTGTCCCCTCGACGATCACCAGTGGTGTACGGCCAGTGTAGGAGATCGCTCCCCACACTATGATGCCGGGTGTTGACCCTGTGTGCCTCGGTCGTATGCAGTCCTGATTGTGGCGCTCACCTGCACGGCGCCAAACACGCATACGACCATCATTGGCACCAAGGCAGAAGCGACTCTCATCGCTGAAGACGACACGTCTCCATTCGTCCCTCCATTCACGCCTGTCGCGACACCACTGGAGGCGGGCTGCACGATGTTGGGGCGTGAGCGGAAGACGGCCTAACGGTGTGCGGGACCGTAGCCCAGCTTCATGGAGACGGTTGCGAATGGTCCTCGCCGATACCCCAGGAGCAACAGTGTCCCTAATTTGCTGGGAAGTGGCGGTGCGGTCCCCTACGGCACTGCGTAGGATCCTACGGTCTTGGCGTGCATCCGTGCGTCGCTGCGGTCCGGTCCCAGGTCGACGGGCACGTGCACCTTCCGCCGACCACTGGCGACAACATCGATGTACTGTGGAGACCTCACGCCCCACGTGTTCAATTCGGCGGTACGTCCACCCGGCCTCCCGCATGCCCACTATACGCCCTCGCTCAAAGTCCGTCAACTGCACATACGGTTCACGTCCACGCTGTCGCGGCATGCTACCAGTGTTAAAGACTGCGATGGAGCTCCGTATGCCACGGCAAACTGGCTGACACTGACGGCGGCGGTGCACAAATGCTGCGCAGCTAGCGCCATTCGACGGCCAACACCGCGATTCCTGGTGTGTGCGCTGTGCCGTGCGTGTGATCATTGCTTGTACAGCCCCCTCGCAGTTTCCGGAGCAAGTATGATGGGTCTGACACACCGGTGTCAATGTGTTCTTTTTTCCATTTCCAGGAGTGTAGTATGGCAACGGTCTTGCCGCAGTGGTTACACCGGTTACCGTCAGATCACCGAAGTTAAGCGCTGTCGGGCGTGGCCGGCACTTGGATAGGTCACCATCCGGGCTGCCATGCGCTGTTGCCATTTTTCAGGGTGCACCCAGCCTCGTGATGCCAACTGAGGGGCTACTCGACCGATTAGTAGCGGCTCCGGTCAAAGAAAACCATCATAACGACCGGGAGTGCGGTGTGCTGACCACATGCCCCTCCTATCCGCATCCTCATCTGAGGATGACACGGCGGTCGGATGGTCCCGATGGGCCACTTGTGGCCTGAAGACGGAGTAAAAAAAAATGTTTATAGTGGTCAGTGCAATATGTCTATTCGTTTGAAGAAGTTCCTATTTTAGAGTTTGGTGATCAAACATCACTGGAAGTTTATTCCATGAAGCTTCGGGATTACAACAGGATAACGTCGACTGGAATCCCATCTTTGGGCCGGCCGTTGTGGCCGAGCGGTTCTAGGTGCTTCAGTCCAGTGCTACGGTCGCAGGTTCGAATCCTGCCTCGGGCTTGGATGTGTGAGTTGCCCTTAGGTTAGTTAGGTTTAAGTAGTTCTAAGTCTAGGGGACTGATGACCTCAGATGTTAAGTCCATAATGCTCAGAACCATTTGAACCCATCTTTGGAAGTTGTTGTTAACTTCAGCGTGTTTGTATGATCCGCTGCTTATCCCCTGTAAGCGCTGGAGAAACTGTTAGACGGGCGAGAAGACAGCAGAAAGTAGCGGGCCGCGGAGATACAATCACGACCGCAGGCTGGACAGGTTGCCGCCTTGACACCGCGCTCAGCCGTGGACCGGCAACGGGCTGGTAACGCGTTATTACGGCTGCAGCAGATTGGGATCGCGTGCCCCCCACGACGCCGCCGGCAGCTCCGGGCGCCGCTTCCAACTTCCCACGTCAGCGTCGCGACGCCGCGCCAAGCCACGCCACGCCCCAGACGAGACTATCTGGCGTCCGATCGGTCTCCGCGCTGACAGCGTCCGCGGCGCCACACGAATTTGTAACAGTCGCGCCACTGTCGTTCGAGGCGGCGGAGGTCAGCCCGGGTCCGTGCAACCACGCGCATAATAAAGAGGAACTCGCCTTCATTTTAGCCATTCTCCCCGCTCTCCAACGGTGAGGCGTGCAGCGTTACTAACGCCTATGCAAAGCAGTGCGGTTAACATTTTCACGTTTATCAAATACGGTGTGGACTCTCCCATCGGAGCTCCATTTATCTTACTTTGCTAGTAAGCCACAAGGATGTTTCATGAGATTACCCTCCCAACGATTAGAACGAAATGTCAAACCAGTTCTTTTACAGAACGTCCAAGAACCAGTTACCCAAAGTAGCTAACTTATTATTATTGCTGCAATTGACTTAATATTAGTAACTGCGTTCAAAAACATGGACACTGGATTAGCTTAATTAGTGCTGTAACCTATAACCAATACACACTGAAGGACCAAAGAAACTGGTACACCTGCCTAATAAGCCCCTGGAGCACGCAGAATTGCCGCAGCACGACGTGGCATGGACTCGACTAATGTCTGAAGTAGTGCTGGACGGAACTGACACCATGAATCCTGCGGGGCTGTCCATAAATTCGTAAGAGTCAGATGGGGTGGAAATCTCTTCCGAACAGCACGCTTCAAGGCATGCCAGATATGCTCAATAAAGTTCATGTCTGTGGAGTTCGGTGGCCAGCGGAAGTGTTTAAACTCAGAAGAATGTTCCTGGAGCCACTCTGCAGCAATTCTGGACGTGTGGTGTGTCACGTTGTCCTGCTGGAATTGCCCAAGTCCGTCGGAATGCACAATGGACGTGAATGGATGCAGGTGCTCAGACACGGTTCTTACGCACGTGTCACCTGACAGAGAGGCTCTCTGTAACGGTGTGGGGCGTGTGGAGTTGCAGTGATACGGGACTCCTGATTCGTCTGTATCAGGGGTCCCAATATCACTGCAACTCCACATGCCCCACACCATCACAGAGAACCTCCACCAGCTTGTACAGTCCCCTGCTGACATGCAAGGTCCATGGATTCTTGAGTTTGTCTCCATACCCGTACACGTCCATCCGCTCGATACAATATGAAACGAGACTCGTTCGGCCAGGCAACATGTTTCCAGTCATCAACAGTCCAATGTCGCTGTGGACGGGCCCAGGCGAGGCGTAAAGTTTGTGTCGTGAAGTCATCAAGGGTACATGAGTGGGCCTACGGCTCCGAAAGCCCGTATCAATTATGTGACGTTGAATTATTCGGACGCTGACCCTTGTTGATGGTCCAGCACTGGAAGTTGCAGCAATCTGCGGAAGGGTTGCACTTCTGTCACGTTGAACGATTCTCTCCAGTCGTCGTTGGTTCCATTCTTGCAGGATTTTTTCCAACAGCAACGATGTCGGAGAGTTGATGTTTTAGCGGATCTTTTATTTGACGATACACTCGTGAAATGGTCGTACCGGAAAATCACCACTTCATCGCTATCTCGGAGATACTGTGTCCCATCTCTCGTGCGCCGACTTTAACACTACCTTCAGACTCATAACCGATCCAACAACTGCACCAGACAGTTGTTGTCTTATACAGTCGTTGCCGACCTCAGCACCGTATTCCGCCTGTTTACTTATCTCTGTACTGGAATACGCTTGCCTATACCAGTTGTTTGGCGGTTCAGTGTGTAAGGGACGATCAAACAATTTCCGTTTGGGGGAGCTGCTGTAGCGTATATCAACGTAGAATGACTCCGAAGCGGGTATATAAGCACCGAAATGTACGAAAGGTATCAGTGTAACAATCTTGTCTTTCCGACTTGCGTGCTCTAAATGCGACAAAGTGAACTATTGCGATGCTATTAACAAATGCGTTACCAATTCCGTTCAAATAGGACGAAAATCACTGTTGTCCTGTGGTGTGCCAAGTTCCGGGTGTCGCTGCTTGAAGATAACGCCTGTCTCCATACAGTAAACGTGTTAACTGATAAGTTACGCAAACTGAAGTAGGGAGACACTCTAGCATTCGCCCTATAGTTCTGATATCCCACCTTCCGGTTATCATCCTTTCAGTCTCTAATGTAAAGTTTTTGAATAGTCGACGATTGTAATTTGGCGAGGATACATAGATATGCGGTTACGGACTTCTTCATGCAGCAGGACACGGTGTTTTAGGAAAAGTGTACCTTCAACCTGGTGCGTCGGTGCGATTATTTCCTCAATCCTCATGGCTGTTTAGCCTGACTGGCATACCGATTCTGGCCTGCACGGCCTTAGAACGGAAACTTTTTGATCAGCCTTAATATATTCATAACCAGTTTAGCATTTACAGTATTTACTGGCCACCGAATAGTAATACAACTTAAATGGCAAGATCTTTGTTTCGGGATAACTGGAAGTCCCCGAGGAAATAATCGAAGTAGAAGGGATTCAACTTGTAGTCCCAGAAGTTCAATATCTATCACAGAATATAATCAGTGACACTGATTTTAGTGTTTTTTAATACGAAATAAACCGGAAGGAAGATATCTATGAGTAAGAGAGCGTTTGAAAAGATGAAGCAGTTACTAACAGCTAGAACAATCCCAGTGGAAATGAGGGAAAGGTTTGCTACACGTTATGTCTGTGGTGTAGTGTTATGCAACAGTGTATCATGGTCAGTTAAAAAGAAAGAGGGAAGATAGCGAGAAAGTTTTGAAATTTGGCTATGGAGAAGAAAGCTTAAGGTGGACTGACAGGCAGAAAAATAACGAAATAAATAGGGGAAGGAGGAAGATCGTTCAAAGAGATCATAAAGAGGAAAGAATCTTGGCTGGGACATATACTACTTTGGAAATTGCCTGCAATAAGGAATTATAAAGTAAGCAACTGGAAGGACTTAGGTGAAGAGCCATGAAAGAAATTGGAATCAAAGACGACATTAGAAATGGGCGAACGTAAAACCAGATGACGGACGATGCTCTGAACAGGGCACGATAGAGAACGCCCAACTGAAGCCTGTCATAAGAGAGATACGTAAAGAAGAAGAAGCCACTGTAACACAATAATCTTGAGAATTTGTTTTAATGCCTATCACCTGAAGTCGAGCACCTTTGCAAAGTGCCTTCACACAGAATTGCATGGGAAATCGCCGAGTTCAGCCGAATCCAGGGGAGCAGAGCGATGTTGGCGGTGGCAGTGAGAAGACGGGTTCGTAGCGTAAGCCAGAGAATAACTGCTTGAGATGGCTGTCCGACAACTAAATTCCTCCTCCTCTGTGGCCAAATACTTCGCCAAACTGCATGGCTGGAGGCCTCGTATCGTAGTTACCGTCGCTTATGAAGGAACCGCTAAATCTGCTTATGCCCATAGTCTGTGCCACTGAGGCGTCTCCATCCGTCGATTGTGGAGTATTCCTCTTTCCCAAAGACGCCAGTTATGGCTGGAACCCTCCTCGTATGTGGCGTGTGTGTTGTATGGTCCACAGGTATTGCTGTTACTACGGCTCCTGGTAGTTATTAGGTACTGTTGCTTTCAAACAGCACAGCTTTTGATTCTAGGGGAGGTTGCTTCTCACATTCCTAAGTATGGGCGCTAAAAAAACTTCTGTTGTGCTCCAGCTGTTGGGCTGGCTTCTGGCTCTGGTTGTGCTGGTGGTTGTGTGCGTGTGCTCGCAACGGCACTGAGTCGCCATGAAGGAAATCCTTCGGCGGCACATCGGCTAATGTGTTGGAGAACGACTCCAATTGGGTTTCTACCCTTGAGCTTACTGCTAGTGCCCAGGAGCAAACGACACTGAAGCCCATACCGACTAACGAAGACTGCGAGTTGTTGTCTGAATGTATTCTGGGCTCATGCTGATGTGAGTTGTAGGAGAGAAGGATCCAGTTGCCGGCAATGGTACACACATAAAAAGTGACGTACCGCTGCCCCCCACATTCTGCTTCTGTTCTGTCGACGCCATGTGTATCTTGAGAGTCTACACAAAATGTTCTGCTGGACCACTGGAAGGAGCGTGTAACTGAGTGAACTATTCTAGCAAACTGGGTTGGTAACTTATTCTAGAGGAAACTAGAAAGTATTCATAAGCCTCAATAAAAAAGGCTCAGAACAAAACCCCAGACGGGTCATCGTATAAGGAAATATGATTAAACACAAATTGAATCCCTGTACATAGACTGTGCGTGTTAACAATCAAAAAGAAAACGAGTTAGCAAAAATACTATAAAACAAAGAAGAATAAAAATTTCTGCCATAACGGAAACTAAAAAGTAGCTTAAAGGGTCTAAAAGATGCAGAAAACTATCGTATACAGCGAAGTGGACATGGAGGCTAGTCCGTAGACAGGTGTGGCTGTACTGATAGATGCAAATGTACGGAAAAATTATTCTCCTATAACGATGTTAATGAAAGGATAATACAAGCAAAATCTAAACTGGAATTAAGCTATGTGGCAGTCTTTGCAGTAAACTCACTAAAGGAAGGGAGAAGGGGAGGAAGGAGAAGGAAGGAAGGAAGGAAGGAAGAGACAAACAAACAAACAGAAGTGTTCTATGACGCAATTCGGGAGCAGCTGGATAAGCTGAATAAGAATGACAACCTTGTTATAAGTGGAGATTTAAATGCCAGAGTTGGTAATACCAACACCAAACGTAGTTGAAACATCTGAGAAGCGTTATGAGAACAACGGGAGAGAGCTCACAGTTGTGCAAATTTCAGTCAGCTGAAGATAATAACGACCATCTTTTACAGTAAAAAGAACATCAATAAGCACACGACGACTGCAAGAGGACTGAGTCGCTAATATGCTATATAATATTACTGCTCAAAAGAAGAAATTAATATTTTGAGCTGTTAATATTAAACTCGTTGTTCTTGAACTAGTGTGTGTAGTGTCCCTGTTTTTATGTCCCTAGCGGCGTCGACGACCCCCAAAGTGTACGTAATTTCGTACAAGTAGAAAAGTTACTCTCGTTGTGGAGAAGCAGCTGCCGACTCTGTAGGTTGCCTGAAAATTCTTGAAATGTAAGAGAAAGGAAACTTCTATAGGATCTTCGCGAATTGGAACACTGCCATTCGCATTTGGTCGTTCGATGAATGTCTGCGAGTGAAATGAGTTCTTTTTAGCAGAGAAAACTTTCTCTATGCTTTTGACCGTGTTATTGAAGCAGGTTCATCAGCAAACATCGACCACCAATTGTTCGACGTCCTGTACAAGCATGTAGTTCATAATAGTTCATCACAGAATCCTTTGATCAAAATTAAATACGTGCAATTACCTTTGAAATGCAACTGAATGTATTATGGTCGTTATCAAACTCCACATTAACATTACATATCGCTTGTGAATCTCAAAAAACACAAATTATACCATATGGCGGCTAACAACTACTGTTTCGTTGCACACACTTCCTAGATGTCCTCTAGTTATCCTGTCTCGCAACAAAGTCGCTCGCCATGGAGTAACGCTAGGCCAAGGAATAAATATTTCGCTCGCGCTGGTGAAACGCGCCACCTCGAGATAAACAGAGTGAGCCACTAACTATCGCCACCAAGAATAACTCCAAAGTATGATAGGAGCTGAAACGTTTGTGAGACAAAAGGAGCATGGGACAAGGAGGTTTTTTTGTTGCTAGGTGGGGTCAACTTTCTTTTTTAAAATGGGATGCCATAGTTTGGTACTTATCTTCTGATAGCGAGAGAAGGCGAGCAACAAGGACAAGAGCGCATTTTGTTAGTGCGGGTTACTTAATCAAGGTCAGGTAGGCACTCAGGGGCTAACCTATTGTTCTCCTTTGATTGACAGGTACTTAACCTATTGTGCCTTTTGATGGATAGGCACTTAACCTCTTGTTCCCTCACACCCTCCCACTCCCCTCCCCCCTCACTGCTACAGGCACACTTTCAGGTCTGAGTTATTGGAATAGCCATTATCACTCTTACCTATTTGATTGACTACTTAATTAAATTGATCAATTAATTAACCTCTCCTCCTCTGGTAAATCCCCTCTCCCCTCCCCTCACCCAGAAAATGGCGGAAAGTTCAAATTCCATCAGGACAATGCTACATATCCCGACTAGCTCCACTAACTTGAAATGGCAGAAAAGGGGACTTGGGGTACCTCCACTAACCTAAGTCATCCGACTGCCATCTCTTCCTAGGAATTGGCTGGAAAAGGACTCGGTCTGTGCTGGACATCAGTCTTTATTTTCAGTCTTTATTTAAACAATTAGAGGCAGTAATGCCATCAAGTGTGCTCACCTTGAGGTCCGGAGTCCAATTGTCCTAGTACACAGTACTGCCACAAGATGTAATCCAAGATGACGGTCTGGTGGCGGAGAGGAAGGATTTCATAACAGGAAATTCTGAGGTATATTGTTTATTTATTAAAAAAATCAGTTTGTGGTTGGATTTCTCTTGCTCATCATTCTCTGCTGTTTGGAAACCTGTAGATCTTGTAAGAAGTAATTACATGGGGCAAACATGTTTCATAACCTAATGTTTGGTACTGTACTCTAGGTGCCTTAACCCAATTTTTGGCCCTTTGTTGGCACTTAACCTATTGTTCTGTTAAGTGGTTTTTCATGTGACCCCCATTTCCTTAAACTATTGTACCGCCTTTGATACCAAATTGATTAATTATGTCCTCCCACCATTTTCTGGTACACTTTTCGAATTTCACGTGCTTTTGAACGCCATTTCTGGAGCATCATTCTTTGTCACCCACCCCCTTAAACTATTGTACTGTGTTTTATATTAAAATTATGCAAATTAACCTAGTATTCTGCACTTAACCTGCTGTTCTGATCCATGTCACCCACACACCCACAACCTCCCCTTAACTATTGTACCACTAACACCACGTTGACATAAAAAATCTATGCAAATTAATTAATTCGACATTCCTCACAAGTATGGGGTAGTTTCTTTTAATTTGCAGCATCCTATTGGTCAGTAAAATCGATGGAATATAGTATAAATAATAGATCGCTAATAAAAAACACATCCCACAACTCGACGCCTGACGCCGATGCCGCCGACTCCGCACATGCTCCTGGAGTCGGGATGCACCAGCAGTCCCCACGAATTAACGATGCGGTCGTTAGATGCCAAGCTACGCGTTGGTGTCAGTTCAGGTCCCGCAAGCATGAGGTGGTGGCATCTCTTTCATACCTGACATCTGAGAAATTCCTGTCAAAATACGTATTCATCTAGGCACCGTTGCTGGCGCGATGATGTATAGCTGCGGTGCGTGTCCAGTGCCGAGAGAGATGTTCCGGTGCTTCCCATAATAGCAAAGGGTACATTTTTTCTAGCGATCCTAACAGGACAGCCCATTCATCACTGAATTTATCAACAAACTGCTGCTACTGCCAGTGTGGGAGCACCATCCGCCATTATTTTCTGTAGGCGAGACTTTCAGTTGCAAAATTATTTTGCACAGGTCGCTAAATTGCACTGACAGTTAAACCCTGCAAAAGTTGCCTACAGATTATCAAATACATAAAAGACTCACAAGAATATTGGGAGCCAGGAACATATTTAACAGTGTAACTGCAATTAAATATTACGATCCCTTAAACTTCACCTCTTTAATAGCATTCATCTTCAGCAAAGCTAGTGTAATTTGACAGGTACACAGCCTTTATATACATATACATACATAATTCAATTGCGGATAGGGATTTTTTTTGTGAATAACAACAAAGACGTACGGTGAATAATTTTTTCTTGGTTTATTCAGTTCACACAAATTCAATATAGTTCTTGAGGTACCATTTTTTTTATTCAGTTCACACAAATACAATATAATTCTTGAGGTATAAACTGACACTGCTATTACAGTGCAAAAATACTTTTAACTTACACACAACAGTAACACTAGTAGGAGTGTTTATTTAAATGTACACTAAAAACTAATGCGGAGATACTTTCTTTACTACTACAACTAAATTCCACAGCCCCAGTAGCATAGCTTTAACAATAATTCTGATGGACTGTGCACACTTAGAATCTAATTTCAACAGTCCACAATAACAAAGGTTTTTACAATAACAATTCTGATGGACTGTGAGCTATATACACTTAAAAAACTATTCTGACTTGGATGGCTAGCAGCAGGTGAAACACTAAAAGTTATTCTATTTACAACATGCACATGGTGCTTAGTTATATATGTATTTATTTACAGGCTACATATATATATCATATGATCAAATATATCAGTATATAATCTCTTTTCTATTTTTGCTTTGTTAACTTTTTTGTTAATTCTCTTTTCTTTCTTTCACTCACATAGTGCGCAAATATAAATATAAATTTTGTTCTTTTTTCTTTTTATCCTTTCTTTCCCACGCATTCTCTCTCTATGCATATATATACATAGTACAAAAAATATTTACACTACACACATGCAGGCAAACACACTCTCACAAAATTACCTACACTATGATAAAAGGGTCCTACTACTACTCTTCAGACTCTCTCTCTCTCTCTCTCTCTCTCTCTCTCTCTTGCTTACTCTCTATTACTCAGGATCTTCTCTATTACTAATACTATAATTATAGTATTAGTAGGAGAGAAGATCCTATGGCTAGAAACAGTTGCCTCTCCTGTCCTTTTAGTGAAGGACATCAGGTAAGTGATACTACACCGCAATTTGAGTACTCAGTGATTGCACACGCTTTTGAGGAGCGAATCTCGTTCACTAGGATCGAGAAACCGGCGGGAGGGTGCGCTGACCCTATTGGTTTTCTAAGGGCGTGCCTTCCTGTCGTGGAAACGGAGCTCCTCAAGTTAGTCAATGATCTGTGGTATTCTGCCATTAAATGCAGTGCGTTGATTTGCATTGAATTATCGCATCCCTCTCCCCCCTACCCTACAAAGTTGAGTCTGGTGTTGAAGAGACGAGTTACGATTATCTTTGGGGGGAAAATGGCGTGATAACGCGGAGCACATCAATCGCCGAGTGGTTTTGTAAATCCACCTTGAGTGCTTTATTGGACCGGTTTTCTGAGAAGGAAGTGAGAGGCTTAGCTAAAGCACAAAGCAAAATTCTACACCTGGTCATCCACACACATGTCTACGATCTGGTAAATGGGGAGTCTAGGTATATCAAGCTACCTAAAGACATAGCTAATAAGCAGGCATGCATTAATGTCGAAGATAGAAAGGAACAGGCTTGTTTTGCATGGTCAGTCCTGGCTTGTGAGAGAAATTACACAAAAGATCCGCAATGCACAACTCAGTATGGCAGATACCTTGACATTCATCATTGTTAAAACTTTGACGGTACAGAGTTCCCTGTCAAGATCTAGGACATACTTAAATTTGAGGCGCAGAATGCCGGCATATTGGTTCATTTCTATGGCCTGGAGAAGAAAAGCAAGTCAGATAAGTAAGATAATCATATTGCTGTCGGCCCCTCCATTTCTCAAAATCTGCCAGTGAGTATGAGCTGCATGTAAGCATGCTGCTCTTCTCTCAAGGTGATAATTATCGTTATGTTTCGATCAGAGACATGTCCTACTCTCTCAAGTGAAAAACGACAGGTCTGAAAAGCGTATTTGCTTAATGTGCCTCAATTATTTCTCCTAAGACAAGTTATTAGTGGCGCATGTAGTAGACTGTGCTTCCAAGGACCCGGCACGTGTTATTATGCTTACTGAGGAAAGCAAATTCATAAAGTTTAAGAATGCACACCACAAGGAGCGATGCCCGCTTGTAGTGTACGCTGACTTTGAATGCCTCCTCGCTCCTGTGACCCGCTGTGAAGATGACCGTACAGCCTCACATACCACCTTTATAGAGAAACACGCACCATATGCGGCAGCATAGCAAATTTCATTGCCATATGATTCCAGTCTTAACCGCTACAAATCTTTTGTCGGGGATAATCCTGTCGTTTGGTTGCTTACTGAGCTTGAAAAATTTTCATGGGAGGTTGATAAGCTTAACAGCAGCAACATCCCTACGACCAAATCGAAGGAAAATGAAGATTTGTATAATAATGCAGTTGATTGTTATATTTTTGGATGCCGTTAGATAGAAAAGCGGAAACTCCTCGTAGGGACCACTGTCATCTTACGGCGAAGTTCCGTGGTGCAGCTCACAATGTATGCAATTTGAAGTATCAGCTATCAAGACACAAACCAGTTTTCTTCCACAATTTAAGTGGGTATGACGCTCACTTTCTAGTTGAGCAATTGGCCGATTTTGGTTTGGAGGAAGATCAGGTTAGTGTCCTACCTGAGAGCCTGGAGAAATACATTTCATTCTGCAAACGAATGAAGTCAAGAGTTACGCTCCACTTCCTTGATACGCTACGTTTTATGCAGGCGCCACTCCAGAATCTTGTTGAAACTCAACCTCAGGGGGAAATGCATATCACTCGAGCTGCATTTCCTCACGCGGAAAATTTTCAACTTGTCAGAAGGAAGGGGGTTTTCCCTTATTAGTACGTGGATAGTATGGCGAAACTCCACGAAACCAGGCTACCCCACAGGTGATGCCATAATGGATGTAGAGTATGAGCATGCTGTGAATATCTGGTGGGAATATAATATTTTCAATTTAGGAGAGTATGCAAGGCTTTATGTGGACACAGACGTGCGCTTGCTTGCGGACGTTTTTGAGAAATTCCATAGTCTATGCATGACGACATATTCTATGGATACTGCCTTTTATTACATGGCACCTGGGTTGTCTTGGTATGCAATGCTCAAGAAAACGAAGTGCAGCATTTAATTATTGACATGCTTCTTTTCTTTGGGTGAGGGATCTGGGGGGCGGGGGGGACT
The DNA here is from genome assembly GCF_021461385.2 of Schistocerca piceifrons. Taxonomy (NCBI): domain Eukaryota; kingdom Metazoa; phylum Arthropoda; class Insecta; order Orthoptera; family Acrididae; genus Schistocerca; species Schistocerca piceifrons. Next base: position 395,085,979 of record NC_060143.1, on the reverse strand, counting down.
TTGCCAATGAGTCCACAAGCGCATGAAGGCAAATAACCCGCAGATGGGTGACAGGTTAAATGAATTCCTTGATTCGAGTTATAAAATGTACCTCGACTTGAATAACTTATACGGGCATGCCATGCAGCGATTTGACGCAAAGTAACACAAGGATATCGAACCACAATGGCAAGAGTACCAATTTCCGTTTCCTCGTTTGTAACTTTGCATTGCCTGATGTGTTTATGATGCGTTAAAGATCCAGTTGTTCTCTATTCATCATACACATATTTAAATGTACGACGTGTAGGTTGAGAACGTTGAGGATATCTTTCAGTGTATAAGTCTCTGGCCCTCACTGAATTTCGTTGGTATTCTCCGTAAATGAGAAGCATATCGACTTGTTCTTCGAAGGAATACATCATTCACATTCGCTTGATTCGACGATAGTAGTCTTAGCGTTCGTATTAGTGTTGCATTGCGAAACCTTCAAATGGTGTTTACATATCAATGACCCGTTAGATGGATACGCCTCATTCGGTGACCATTTACTATTTGCACGATATACGAGAGAGGATTGCCAGAGCATGTGCTTAGATAACTACCGAAATGATAAGGATTACTATTCAATCCATGATAAGAAGATTGAAGCACTGCATTGGTACCAATGGTCATCACTTCGAACACCTGTAAATAGACGTTCATGCCACCTTTCTGACCCTCGTTGACCTTCAAAGACCTTACTGTTACACATTGTTGGATTCGTATCGATAGCCGCTATCAGAAAATAAGTACCAAACTGTAGCAACCCATTTAAAAAAACAAAGTTGACCTTCACATCTCTGACGCAACCCCATCTGGCAATAAAAAACCAACGTCATATTATGGCCCCCGCTGTCCGATGCAACATTTTTTCCACAAAATTTGCAGCTACTACCATACTTCTGGAGTTATTCTAGGTTGCAATAGTTAATGACTGACCCTGTATATTCGCTTTAAACCAGTAACAATAGGAAAGTCGTTGAACCGATCAGCTGATCGATCCGCGACTCCTACTCGCCAGAACGGGCCAAGGGATATTATAGCTATAATATTTCAAACTAGATACACACTTTCCAGAATGAGATTTTCACTCTGCAGCGGAGTGTGCGCTGATATGAAACTTTCTGGCAGATTAAAACTGTGTGCCGGACCGAGACTCGAACTCGGGACCTTTGCCTTTCGCGGGCAAGTGCTCTACACATGTGTATCATGGATGAGAAATTTCCTCAGACCACTTTATTTTTGTTTCAAGAAGTTATGTGTGTGGAAAATGGAGTGAGGCAACAAAGCCCAAGCGGAAGAAAAAAACCTAAAATCCTACCGAATAGGCCATGAAGGCCCAACGATACCGACCGGTCGCCGTGTCTTCCTCAGACCATTGGCGTCACTGGATGCGGATATGGAGGGGCACGTGGTCAGCGCACCGCTCTCCTGCCCGTATGTCAGTTTCCGAGACCGGAGCCGTTACTTCTCAATGTAGCAGCTCCTCATTTTGCCTCAGAAGGGCTGATTGTACCTCACTTGCCAACAGCGCTCGGCAGACCGGATGGTCACCCATCCAAGTGCAATCCCAGCCCGACAGCGCTTAGCTTCGGTGATGTGACAGGAACCGGTGTTACCACTGCCAAGCAGAAGAGGACAATCTACAAATTTACTGCTTTACCAAAACAGACTATCAATATCTCTTAGAAGTAGAGAAAGTGGAGAATGCAGATGAGGAATGGAACAGAATTCGAAACTTTCAATCAGGCAGCGTCACAAACCCCACGGGAAGCTATTAAAAAGCCAAAAAGGAATAGCTTGCAATATCGACATAAGAAATGAAATAGGTAGTAAAAAAAAGCAAAATAAAAAAAGCTTTTCGTAAGAGTCTAGAAAATCACGGTGATGCAAGTATAAATCTTCATAGAGAAAAACAAGATTAGTTAACGACTATAAAAACACGTTTATCATCAGCAATATTGAAAATGATTTACATGTACATCAGCAGGTTGCATAAAATGATGACACACATAAGCAAAACGGAAAGAGTTGCTGCGAGATTGAGCCTCATAAAAGAATTAGGCTAGAGTAAGTCTATAAAGTATTATGGTATGATGAAATAGAACAAGAGGGAGATTTTGTACACGAAAATTCAATAGATGGCCTCCTATCAAGGAAGAAAAAAAAAAGAAGTTCTGAAAACCAGCCGAAATAGGAAATCTGCATTAATAGATAAGATTAACGTAGATATTCTGGTGGAACACCCCTTGAATTAAGGCTGCTTCACTTGCGCAGTTTTTATTGAGTACAACAGCAAATACCGAAACACTGGCCAATAATGAAAGTGATTTCACTTGCCAAGAAGACAGACTGCTTGTTATAATTACTAAGGACACAGTATTGTGACAGCCAGCTATAAAATCCATGCGAAACTAATAAATCGAAGAATGAAAACAATTACGGAGACTTTACTGCTTGAGGAACAATGTGGCTTTAGGCCAACCTACGTATGGGGGCTTTAGGCAGTGCTGAGACGAAGTAACGCTTGCTCATACTCGTAAGTCCATTTTAAATGAACGCAAGCTTCACGAAGTCTTTTCAGTAAAGTGGCTATCATCGTGGCCTGTGGAATTCGTTTGTCTATAAAAATTTAGTTTACCACTTTCACATTAATTGATTCAGGCAGTTTCTGTATAGCTTGTAGGTGGGATTCTGTCGGTCTCGCCCTTCCTTTGTCCATAATATATCCTAAGCATTCTACTTCTGGCTGAGAAACTGCGCGCTTTTCTGGGTCGCAAAGGAGACGTTTTTGTGCCACAAGTGTAAAAATTCGCTTGCCTCACGAACGAATATATGCCTCTTCTTTCCATAAAATGCCGAAAGATTTAATTTCTATAAAAACATTTTTCTTCTGAAGGACCTAATTGACGTATTTGTAACATTTAAAAAAAGATGCTTACAATTTTTTGTAATTAAGTCTGCCCTATTAATTTCTTATCCGGATATACTTCTAAGTTACCAACACCATATATCATTTTGGAAGAGTCCTAGCATATTTTAATAAAGGCACTACGCGGCATCAGTTCCTGTACTCCTAATCTAAAACTTCGGAAATATGCGACAAAATGTCTAACGTTTTACAATTTAGCGAATACTTTCACTACTTGCGGAGGGGCCAGTGCAACTAAAATGCGTCTTATGTGCACACATCTATGGAGCCCACCTCTCCACTGCTATGGGGCTGATATCATTTTAACTTTGAAACAGTGGATCTTCGTAAACTCTTGCGGTTGATTGGTTTCACAATACGATCGCTAAATTTTATTTATTATTGATTTAAATATCACTGCGGCGCCCTTTTATAATTACTTACACTGTTCCTAAGTTTTGAGTTTCTAAATGTGAACGTTTTTACGAGAAAAAATGATTACATTCCTGTCGTTAGTAGTTCAGGAGTACTGTAGAGTTACGGTCATCGCTTTGCTTCTCTCAACACGTGCCGGCTGTTATCCCAGTCACTCTTGCCTACCGCTACACTGGCAGCGGTAGCTCGTAATATGCTCGACTTCAAATAACTCCCTTGCTAGCGCTCAAGGCGACTTGCATTGCAATAACTTTTAGTAAAAATGCTCGGAATGAAACGTGTCCTTTATGATGGAAAACTGACCGGAAAAACAAACAAATAAACAAGCGAAAAGACAAGATTGAGGACATGACAGTGATTGTTACGAAAGTGAAATAGAGGTGGGAGGACCACACAGCGAGACCAAATTAGAGAGATGGACTAAGAACATCCTGTGTTGGATTCCTCGTGTTGAGATATGACGTAGAGGACGACCAGTGGAAGATGGATTGACGATATAAAATAAACAATGGAACAAAGTTGGATACGAAAAGTGGAAGATCGTAATATTTGTAGAAGTCTGGAAGAAGCCAACATCCTAGTGTGGATGATAAATGATGGATGATGATGATGATGATGATGATGATGATGATGATGATGATGATGATAGGCAACCATGAGCCGGATATGTGCTTCGTGTTCAACTCAACCTTCTTGTAACAGCTGTTCTTTTAAGCGCAGAAGTTAATTCTTTGTCACACCCGAGGCGAAATATTCGCGCACGGTATGTAGTCTGTTACGTGGAATAATTTGTCACGATGCAGCTCCACCGTACAAAAGACGAGGAGAAACAAATAGAATTCCTTTGCAGCGTGCCAGCAGGGGCCGCAGAATGTCATTCTAACGGTGCTCGAGTGGGAGACGCCAAAGTCCTCCTCGTTTCATTTCGCCCGCGAGGTGCGTCAGTAAACATCCGCCATGACGCGCAACTAGGCACGCGAGGTCACCCCTCCGAGGACGGCCAACAATATTGGTCCTCTGGCATTCCGTCACAGCCGGGCTCTCGGCATCACCTCTGTTACGTTAACACAGCTTCTGTAGATGTACACATAAATAAACTTTCTGATCGTACCTCATGTTCTGTTGGTCGTATATAGATAGGGTCAAGGGTTTTGGACAGTTCTCGAGCTATGGACCATTTTTATATCCAACAGAAAGGTAGTGTTACTGTAACTGTCCAACAGTACGGCGTTAAAGTTCATCACTGCATGTAGATCACGTTGCGCCAAAGGGCTTATTGAGACATCATTCAATTCATGGGCTGTTTCTGAGACAGTTGTTATGGTATAGAAAGAGGGAAGGAGACAAAGACCTTGTGTGAGACAGGGACACAATGGCAGGGGAACACAGTTGACAGTGACAGAACAGTGGTAGGAAAAGAGTGAAGGAGACAGTGCTAGTGGGATACAATTAAAGAAAAGGAGAAATTGGATGTGGGGGAGATCCAGAGTCTATGACACTGACAGCTAGGAAGAGAGAGACAGTGACAGAGAGAAAAGACAATAGCAGTGGGAAGGAATGGATGAGATATTAGCAGTAAGAGAGAGCAAGAGGCAGATAGTGAAAGTGTTAGTAGGATACAACGATGGAGACCATAGCTGTGAGACAGGGAATAGTGACAGAGACACACAGAAAGACATTATTAAAGTCAGTTGCGCTGAAGGAGTGAATGTGAATGTTGAAATGGGAGTGAATGGGTATGACCGACTTACAGCTATTGACTAGTAGTTGTGAGCGAGTTACATTTGTGGGAGTTTGTTGGAGTGAGATGTGAGCTGCATGTCAAAAAGAGCGCTAGTATGTTCGCATGCTATATTTTTTAGGTAAATGTTTAAAGGTGTTGAGGAAGGTAGAATGACGCAGCTGGTACCCCACTTTACAGTCAGAATCTTTCAAAACAGTAACATACTCACCTTTTTCTGCTGCGATAGGACCAATTTTCCGCTGGTCTGTAGATAACTGTAATAGATTCTGTCCCACAGCAACTGCAACTCAAGTCCTCCTGATTCATAAGTTCATGCAGAAACAGCCACAAGGGCATTTCCAATGGGCTGCCAGTAGAACTGAAAAACAGCGTGATAAACTCCTGGTATTCAAATCTAAGTTGGTGAGTCTCCTTGCAGCACACACACTCAATCTTCTACAGAAGTTCCTCGCTATAGTTGAAAGTTTTTCTAGGTAATGCGTTTTTTATTCGAATTCTCTTTCACAAATTATGTGTTTTGTTCATTCTGCTGCTACAAAGTTTCTAACCAGCATTCTGCAAATTACGTGTAGACTCGTTGTAGGACCAAATAGCTCCGGCTGTCAGGTCCCACGGAACTTGTTGCATAAGTAAAATAAACTTATACCGATATACGAAGACACGAAGTGGTAGGACTGGGGTGAGCTGCGAGTGGTTTTAACCCTTCCCTAAAATTATTTTTATTTTATTCAAACAAGATCTCAACACTTATTTTTTAATAAAAACGATGCAATTTTAAGCAAATTTTAATGCAATTTAATGCAGTTTCATCTTCCAGAAGAAGAACCAGTACAACATGAAATAACGAGTAAGCTCTGTAGCAGGGAAAAGAAAGTGTACAAAAAAAAGGAGGATGCCCAAGAAATAGTTAAAAACCACTAACTTACTTCGTAACTAAAATCAGTTAAAACCAAGTGTGCACAGTAAAGAATTAAATCATTTCATCCAATACCTCATTAACTTGCTCACAAATTATCAGTAATTTTCAACAGACTCTAAAACTATTATGCAAATGGGCAAATTACACCACAAATCTTAAAAAGAAATACACGCAAAATAAGAAGCGAGTTGATACTGAAACATAAATGAAGCTCAGATGACGTCAACCTGAAAATGGTCAAACAAACATGCATTTGAAAACATATATATATAAGGAATTCAGAGACGCTAACCCAAGTCACCCAGAGAGTACTTGCAATGTAATGTGCGCTGATTAGGCTGAATTTATACAGTACATACAACAGCCGACACTAACTTTTAACAGTTTCAGACGCCCAGCCGGCCGGGAACAGCCCCGTCTTACGCACACTCACATAGGTAACCCCGCTGTCTCCAGGTTCTGCTTCAGAAACTACCAGCTGGCTATCCCTAAAGCGAACTGTTCCCAGCCTCACAGTATTCCAAGTGTCCAGCCAGCGTACACTTCCCTGTTGCCGCTGTCCCATCACGGCAGCCACGGCGTGCTGTCAAATCCCATGGCTGTTTCCTCTACTGGTATCTGGCCGCTGCTTGTTGCTCGCTCGCTCTCCAAAATATGACTCCAGCTTGCTCTTTTCCAGGAGTTCCTCGCCGTCGCGCCAGTAATGGACGTGGCTTAGCGCCACCACTGAGTTACTGGGCCGACCGTGCAGCACAGGTGGTGTGGATTTTAAAGAACCACGGCTGGATGTCGTCTTGTGATTGCACAAAAATAAAACACCATGTAATCCAACAACTATGGAGGTAATTCAATTGTTTTAGCTAATGCATTTAGTTTTGTTTTCTAAGTTAATGCAGTATTCTAAATTTCCTATCCTTGCTTCTGTGCAGTAGTTCTCATGCATTTTCTGGCATGTTCCGTAGAATGAGGGCCCAAGGCAATGTTGGTACCTCACGACGCAATCACAGGTAGGCATACCCGCTGTCAAATGCAATGACAAATGAGCGAAATCGGCGTAGACACGCCCTCAAGATTTCCATGCGCCACCGTAGCAACACCCTTACTTACGTCAGGGCAGAGTGCCGCCCAACCCGCTCTCCTTCAGAAGTAATCTGAGAACCCAAACCTGTGCCAACGAGTCTTATTTTGTCCAGCACAATTCTTCCAGTTGTCTTTAACCTTCTTCTTTCAAGACATTTTAGATCATATTTTCCGTTTCAGCTCCCACCATTCCTATCTCTTTCTACGTCTTCGAATATTACTTCAACCCAACAGTTTGTAATATCGTAGAATCAACCCCTGCCGGCCGGAGTGGCCAGTGGTTCTAGGCGCTACAGTCTGGAACCCCGCGACCACTACAGTCGCAGGTTCGAATCTTGCCTCGGACATGGATGTGTGTCATGTCCTTAGGTTAGTTAGGTTTAAGTAGTTCTAAGTTCTCGGGGACTGATGTTAAGTCCCATAGTGCTCAGAGCCATTTGAGCCAATCAGCCCCTGTATTTAAAGCAAGCAACCTCGTCACAGCCGATGAGAGACAAACTGTCAATATAATGTAAGATAACTGTAAGAGCGTCTATGGAAATGTTTCAGAACTACAGAACTAGTCTCGCTTATAATTAATAATAACGCTCTCATAATACTAAGAACAGAAAGCTGGACCAAACCAGATGTTAAGTAGCACTTGCCAACTAGAGTAGCACCTTCAACCTACGTTCTCAATAATCCAATCTGTCCCTTCCTCTACAGTCATTACCCTCTACAACTCTCCCTAGTACCACGGAAGTTATTGTTAGTGTTTTCCAGATAATCCGTTCCTCGCCGATTCTGCGGGAAAACTCCTCATTCCTTACCTTACAGCCCACATAATTTTCAACATTCTTCTGTACCAGCGCAGCAAAAATGCTTCGATTCTCTTCCGTCCCCGTTTTCCCACAGTCGGCGTTTCACTACCAAGCAATGCTGTGATCCATACGTACATTCTCAGACATTCCTTTCTCAAAGTAAGGCCCACATTTGATACAAGTAGATTTCTCGAGGCTAGGAATGCCCTTTTTGCCAGTGCTAGCCAGCTTTTGGTGTGCTTCTTGCTTCAACCGTCTTGGATTATTTTGCTGCCTAGGTAGCAGAATTCCTTAACTTCATCTGTTTCATCACCAATCCTGATTTCTCGCTTTTCTCATTTCTGTTATTTCTCACAATTTTCGTCTTTCTTCGATTTTCTCTCAGCGTGTGTACTGCACTCACTTGACTGTTCATTCCATTCACCACATATTGTAATTCTTTTTCACTTTCACTGAGAACAGCAATGTCATCAGCGAATCTTATCATTGATATCCTTCCACCTTTATTCTTTCTGTTATTTGAGTCATTGCTTCTTCGATGTATAGATTGAACAGTAGGGGCCAAAGATTACTTACCTATCTTATATCCTTCTTAATCCGACCACTTCGTTCTTAGTCTTCCAACAAATTCTATGAACGTGTGTTGATTTTTCTCTAGCCATGCTAACATTATCAGCCGCAACGTCAGAACGGTCTCTCTGGTGCTTTACGTTCCCTAAAGCCAAACTGATCGTCATCTAGTACATCCTCAAATTTCTTTTCCATTCTTCTGTATATTAGTCATGTCAGTAGTTTTTGATGCATGAGCTGTTAAGCTGATTTTACGATAATTCTCGCACTTGTCGGCTCTTGCAGTCTTCGTTATTATCTGGGTGACATTTCTCCAAAAGTCAGATGGTATATCGCCAGATCATACATTCTACCACACCAATGTGAATACTCGATTTGTTGCCCCTTCCCCCAATGATTACAGAGATTCTAATGGAATGTTATCTATCCCTGCTGCCGTATTTGATTTTAAGTCTTCCAGATCTCTTTCAAATTGTGATTCTAACAAAGAATTCGCTATGTCTTCTATGACTCCTGTTTCTTCATCTATCACCTCATGAGACACCTCATCCCCCTCTTAGAGGCCTTCAATGTACTCTTTCCACCTATCCTCCCTCTCCTATGCATTTAACAGTCGAATTCCAATTGCACTTGTTTATAATTTCACCAAAGGCTGTTTTGAATTTTCTGTATGCTTAGTCCTTGCGACAATCATTTCTTTTTCGAGTTCTTCACGTTTTTCATCCAGCCATTTCGCCTAACTGCTCAGCACTTCCGATTCATTTCATTCATAAGTGACTTGTATTTCTGTATTCTTGCATTTCAGTGGACATTTTTGTACTTTCTTCTTTCATCGATCGATTGAAGTATTATTCCTGTTACCCTTGGTTCTTGCATTCCTCTTTCATCGATCAACTGCAGTATTTTTCTGTTACCCATTTTTAGACATGTCCATTCCTCTCCAACTGAACTGCATACTGAGCTATTGATCATGGCAGTATCTATAGCCTTGAGAGCTTTAAGTGTATCTCTTCATTACTTAGTACTGAACTTTCGATTACGGCAGTGCCTATAGCGTTAGAGAACTTAAAGGGTATCTCTTCATTGCTTAGTACTTCCGTATCCGATTTGTTGGCGTACTGATTTCTTCTTGACTAGTCTCTTAAACTTTAGCCTACTCTTCATCAGTACTAAATTGTCATCTGAGTCTATTTCTACTCCTGAGTACGCCTTACAATCCGGTATCTGACTTCATAATCTCTGCCTGACCATGATATAATCAAACTAAAGACTTTCGGTATCTCCCGGCCCTTTCCAAGTATACCTCCCCCTCTTGTGATACTTGAACACAGTATTCACTATTACCAGCTGACCTTCAGTGTAGAACTCAATTACTCTCTCTCTCCTCCCTCATTCCTAGTTCCAAACCCATATTGTCGCGTAACCCTTTCATCTAATCCTTCTCCTACAACCGCATTCGAATCTCCCATGGGTATTACATTTCATCTCCTTTTACGTCCTGAATTACTTGTTCATTATCCTTATATACAGTCTTTGTGTGTTCATATTCGGCTTTCGACGTCGGCATTTGTAGCTACCTGAACCATCGTTGTCGGTGTCAATTTGCTGTCGATTCTGATGAGCACAACCGTATGACTAAAGTGTTCGTAGTAACTCACTCTCTCCCTTACCTTCCTACTCATAACGAATCCTAGTCCAGTTATACCATTTTCTGCTGCTATCGATACCGAAAATTTGTCTGACCATAAATCCTTAGCATCTTTACATTTCACTTCACTGACCCCAGCTATATTTACCATAGATTGAACTTCAGCGTTTTTCTTTTCAGATTTTCTAGCTTCCCTACCACGTTCAAACTTTTGATGCCCACGTTATTCTTTCCACAACCTTTTTCTTTTGTCACCTCCTTCTTGGCAATCCTTTACCAGAGATGCAAATGGGGGACTGGTCCGAGATATTTGCCAAAGGAGAGATCATCGCGACACTTTTTCAGTTATAGGCCACATGTCGTGCGGCTACACATTATGTATCTTAAATACAGTGGTTTCCATTGCCTTCTGCATTCTCTTGCCGTTGATTATTGCTCATTCTTCCGCCTTCAGGGACAGTTTCCCACCCGAGTGCCAAAGAATGCCTTGAACTTCTTTGACAATGCCTTTCAGTGAATGACGGGGAGGGGGTATCTTATGCCGAAAGTCCGAAGCCTATTGTTGATGATTTTTATTCCGAATTTAAGCAGTGGCGGGGTTCGAACCCTGGACCAAGGTCGTTACCGCTAGACCATGGTCGAACACTATATATTTATAGACGTAAATAATACGATAATGTGTAGCCAGGTTAGTACCGTTTCCGACTGCGAAATAATTTAGCTGAAGATAAGTGTTGAAACGATTTGAAACTACCAGCTATAGACTGGGAACATAAGTAATTAATAAGAAATTAGGAGTGCTAGCAGGTACTAGGAACCGTGTGAAACTATATATTTATATGGATATGGTGTCTGTTCTTTGGGACTTGTCCGAAAGAACAGACACAATTAATGATATGCAGCTGCCTAGAACGAAATTAGAATGAAATTAATACCTTCAGCTGCTGACGGGCGTTGATATATATCAACGGGGACATGTGAAAATGTGTGCCCCGACCGGAATCTCCTGCTTACATGGCAGACGCTCTATCCATCTGAGCCACCGAGGGCGTGTTCGAAAGAACAGACACCATATCCATATAAGTATATAGTTCTCGCAATACCGGCCATGACCTTCTTCTGTGCGGATGCACACATATTACCCTAACTCTTACGGGACTTCGTAAGAATGTCTTCCACGAGTAATGAGTATGTTGGGTAGGGACCCTACGAATGTAATGTGTGGATGTACAAGGTGAGAATGTAGGGCTCGCGAGGGGGGGGGGGGGGGGCGTGCCCGAGATAGTCCCTGCAGTCGTACTATCCTCTGTTCCCTCTGTGGCTCAGATGGATAGAGCGTCTGCTATGTAAGCAGGAAATCCCGGGTTCGGGTTCCGGTCGGGGCACACATTTTCACCTGTTCACGTTGAAATGTCCGTCAGCAGCTGAAGGTATTATTTTCATTCTAATTCCGTGTGAAACTGCTCTGAATGCTTCACGAGTTTCGATATAGTCGCAGTAAGAGTTTCCAGTGACCAATGAATGTACCTATATGCTACAATCACATTACAATGCGCAAAGTATTTTCAGTACATGTAGTTGTCAGTTTCGATTCCTAACAACCATCATCAAATCTGTAAGGTACAGAGGCAATATTTCATACAATATGTCAAAATTACACGCTAAAGCCACCAGATATCAACTTAAATTGAAGTGAAACCGTCATGTACACATGTGTGTAAAACGTAAGCACGAAAGTAGCTGCCGCATGATGTGTTACTGCCAAGTAACACAGCTCGATAAAATTTGGACGATACATAGAAAGAACAATATAGTACATGAGTCCAAAAAAAAAGAAAGAAAGAAGAAAACACACAGTGAGACGAATAGAAATGACACTTTTATTCAGTCACCGCGATTCGTGACGGTCTCCTGGATATTACAGACGACGGGACGTGGTTCATAAAATGGTGTTTGATCACCACGGACAACAATACATGCTGTGCAACGTACACCCTGCTGGTCACAAGACCGGTAAGGAGTTCTTGTGGTGGGGCGATCAATTCCTCCAAATGGCTCTGAGCACTATGGGACTCAACATCTGAGGTCATCACTCCCCTAGAACTCAGAACTACTTAAATCTAACTAACCTAAGGACATCACACACATCCATGCCCGAGACAGGATTCGAACCTGCGACCGTAGCGGATCAATGCCTCGACCAGCGCGGTTGGCAACTGCTGGATGGTCGTATAATTAGCCGTGCCAAATAAAAACTGTTGATGTGGACGTCCCGCAACATGTCGTCTCAGTGCATCCCATACACACCCCACGTGCTCGATGGAGCTCCAGTGGAGGTGGTGGGGAGGGGGCAGGCCATTCCATTCGCTGAGTATCCTCTCTTTCCAAGAGCTCCTCCACTCCACCCACGCAGTTCGATGCGGACCAGCACTGTGATCCATGAAAATGAAATCACAGCTGAAAGAACACCTAATAAGACGCATGTTATGCCTCTCCACACCATGATACCAGCAGCATCCAAACGATCCTGTTCGGCAATGTTCCTGGCTGTGTTCCGTGATTCTCACCTCTTACCATACGAGGATGTGATCTCTCGGTCCTGAGAACGACGATGCGTTTCCACAAATGTGTCACGTAATTTTGTGCGTGCTCCACGAGCCACATTTATCATCTAAGACCCGAGAATGTTATAGGTACTTTCCAGGACTTGCAGAGTGAGTGTCGCTGTGCTGTCGATTTACAAGCACCGTTCCAACGCTTCATAGATAGACCGTGGTCTACAGACAGGTGGAAGGTCGGAACCAGATGCTTCATGGCTTTGGTGAAAAGTCGCGCCATGGATTCCTTGACCTATTCTCATTGATACAGACCTTCAGTCTACCGAGGAAAGGTTATGTGAGCTATATAACTAAAAAACAGCCATTCTAAATTAAAAGAGAAAAACCTACATCTATACCAGATGTTAACCCTTGAAGCATTCGCAGTAAGTTCCTTAATACACCTCTCCTCAAGAGTCACTCGCCTATTATATCCACCACTGTGGCTGGTTGAAACTAGAAGTAAAACGTACGAAATTTCATCAATAAGTCGAGGATAAAGATAGTTGGCATAAAACGTATAGAAACAGGGAGAAATATATAGTCTAACGAGATCGAAAATGATTTTCTACTGCAGACTTGTATGGACAAGAATAATCGGCTGTAATTGACACAGATTAATAGCCGACTGTTTGTACTGGCCACGAGATTCAGATATTGTCTAAAGTTCCTACTAATTCTTCTTAACTTGTGTAATAATCCAAGTAAAATCGGAGACTAGTGGGTTATCGTTTTAAATATGTGTGTAACTGTCAATCAAATGTGGGAGGCAGTTATATCATTTTCCGAGTGCGGTAGCATTATTACTCAAGCAAATTGTGGCAGAGATGGAATTTTATGTGCTCTATTCTGGAAGTCAGTGATTATTCAAAGGTCTGGAATCGTAATTTTCGTATATCAAAATCATTAAAACCCCTTGTATTTCGTTGGTTTTGCAGTTCTCACGCTCGTTTTTATTTTATTTCTTAACGTTTTCGCACAAAAACCGCACAAAATCTTCCTAGAAAGGCATCATTCGTAAGTATCCGAACAACTGCGCTACTTTTGAATCGTTTCATTTTGCAACTCAACAGACAGACGATTTTTCTGACTTATCTTCATGTAATGCAGTCAGAGAGATGCATGAACGGATTTTCGTTTGACGTTGCTTACATATGTAGAATCAACTGACGATATGTAACCAAGGTACTTAATACTCTCGCACAAGTTTTGGGTAGACTTCATGTCCCCGTTGTGCCGTCCGTTCCGTATGGTTTCTCTGAATGGACCGATTCCTTCCGCATATGTGTTCAAGTGAGGTACTATCTTATTTCCAGAAACGTCCTTTCGATGGGCTGTTAATCGATAGGGTTAGGGAGGTGAAGAATATCATTTATTCCAAATTTATTGACTGACCCATAAATAATGAGACAAATGTGTAACAAAAAAGTATCTGGAAGTCCTCAATGGAAATCAGCATATATTTGAGAAACACATTGATCATACGAAACCCAAAGCGGCTTTTCTAACATGCATCATGAGAGTCGTGACAGGTACATGCAGTATTTCTTCATTATCGAATATCATTTCGCTCAGCAACACCTCAACACCTACTAAAGAAAGTACAATGATATAAGGTATCATAGAAAGGATTTCTTGGTAGAGAGGATGAAGCATGTTATCTTGGATGGAGAGTTGTCGACAGATGTAGATGTAACTTCAGGTGGGTCCTAGAGATGTGTCTTCGGACCGTTGCAGTTCTTGTTGTCTATTAATGATCCGGCGCACAATAGCAATAACAGCCTTGGATTTCTTGCAGATAACTTAAGTGCGCATAATGAAATATTAACTGAAAAATGCCACACAAATCGTTTGATTGGTCCAGGTGTTACGGCATGGAGAGACATAATTTTTCTAAGGGCCTACTGAACTCCAAATTACTGATCATGTTATAGTGACACTGTACCTCTTCTCTACGTGCCTCTTTTCAGAGGCACATTCCGCCTCAACCATATAGCAGTAGTCAACCGTTCTAGTGGAAGAGTGGAACGCCCTACCACCATTACTCCTGACAAGCCTTTTGCCCTGCTTGGGATCACATTTCAGAGCATGCATTGCTGTCTATGGTGATTACACACCCTATTAACATCCACATCGTGCCTTTGCATATGTCCACATCATGAATCGCAGTGACATCAGTGTAATTATTGTTTTTGAATAATAGTATCATTTCTCCTCGTCTCATTGCGTACTTATTTCAATTACCTTCTGTACTGTATAGTAGTAGTTCTTTCTATGCATGGTCCAAGTTTCATCGAGCTATGTTACTTGCAGTGACACATCATCAGAAACTTACTTTCCTCCTGTTTTGTACACCAGTGTACCTGCGTGAACAGTTTGTTAACCATACCGAGTACATATACTTAAAATTCATATTGTAACTAAAATGACTAAAATAAGCTTCGTCATACTCATTTAAAATAGAAAGTGCACTGTGCACTGTTGAAATCTACATTCACACACTATGAACAATTATAATGGAGTTCTGCGCAGCGAGGATGGCCTGGCTGCAGTATAGCACGATACGTGTCGCTACTGCCCAATTCATATGTGTTGTACATCAACTATTTATTTAATAAACAAATGTACCATATCGTTAAGTATGCTCAACATAGTGCCAGCATGTAATACAATAATTATAAGGAGGAGACTGTATTTAGCTCCATTAAAAAATCAGTTTTAAAATAACTTTACACATTGCAGGATGGGATGGAGAGACTACTATCACACATAACTAACTCAGGGTTAACTCTCTTATATATTAATTGTGTAAATAAACTACAGATAAAATTCATCAATCGTAAATTGAATCTGCGTTAAGTAAACCAGCTATAAAATAGTAGCCTCGTAAATTGCGCCAGTGCAGGACTCGGAGTTTCGGTACGAAAATAATCTGCTCATATGAGCTGTAGAATAAAATAAAAGTATCGGTAAGCTGTATTATGAAGAGTCATCACATAGAAGCAAGTGAAACTTGCCGGAAATTGCAATCTATTTTTATAGCTCCCCTTTACGACATAGACAATTATTGCATTTGTGTGTCGAAGTGGAGAATAACGGTGCCAATAAATTACAGAAGGCAGCAAATCTTTTCTCTCCGTACTAGAAACAGCTACAGGTGAGCTGCTAGCCACCGGCCTGAGAGGAAAGAGAAAGTAGAGCAAGGACAATCGGCCATAAATCTACCGGCTTATCCATAACGCGCGTGAGCTGTAACACCCGCAGCTTGCTCCGAGGAGGGAGTCTGTTTCAATGTACATCCCGCACAATTACCACATCTCGCCTATACATGGCGCCTAGCACGCCGAAGCCCTTCTCTGCTCGGGTAATCACAGTTCTAGTTCAGACTCTTCTTTCAGTCGTCAGTCTTCTGATTAGTTTGATGTGGCCCGCAACTAATTCATCTCCTCTTCCAAACTCTTCATCTCAGAGTGGCACTTGCAACCTGCGTTCGCATTGCTTTTGTATTTCTTCGATATACTTTCAATCATGTTGTGTACTCATTAGACTGTTAATTCATTCAGCAGATCCTGTAATTCTTTTTCATTTTCACCGATGAGAGCAATGTCATCAGCAAATCTTATTATTGATATCCTTTCATCTAAAATTTCAATTCCACTCTCCCAACCTTTGATTTATTTTCGCCATTGCTTCTTCGACACATAGGTTGAACATTAGAGATGAAAAAATACATCCCAGTCTTACACAATTTTTAATCCAGCAGTCATTTCTTTGTCTTCCACTCTTATTGATCCCTCTTGGTTCTTACACATAATTTGTATTAACTAGTTTTCGCTATAGCTTACCTCTATTTTTCTCAGGATTTCGAACACCTTGCACCATTTGACATTGTCGAACGCTTTCTCCTGATCGACAAATCCAGTAAACGTGTCCTGATTTTTATTCAGTCTTGCTTCCATTATTATCCTAAACGACACAACTAACTTATACGTGCCTTTACGTTTCCTAAAACCAAACTGATCTTCATCTAACACATCCTCATTTTCTTTTCCATCCTTCTACATATTATTCTTGTCAGTAACTTGTATGCATGATCTGTTAATGATTGAACGATAATTCTCGTACTTGTTAGCTCTTGCAATCTTGGGAATTATGTGAATGATGTTTTTCCGAAAGTCTTGTGGTATACCGCCAGACTCACACATTCTACGCACCGAAGTGAGTAGTCGATATGTTGCCTCATCCTCCAGTGATTTTAGAAATTCTGATGGAATGTTATCTATCTCTGCTGCCTTATTTGATTGTAAGTCTTCCAGACCTCTTTCAGATTATGATGCTAGTAAAGGATTCCCTATCTCTTCTATATCGACTCCTCTTTCTTCCCCTATCACTTCATCAGACGAGTCTTCCCCCTCATAGAGTCCTTCGATGTACTCTTTCCACCTATCTGCCCTCTCCTATGTACTTAACAGTGGAATTCGCAATGCATGCTTAATGTTACCCCATTGTTTTTAATTTAAGCGAGGGTTGTTTTGAATTTTATGTATGCTGAGTCAGTCATTCCGACAATCATTCCTCTTTAGAGTTCTCCACATTTTTCATTCAGCCATTTCGCCTTAACTTCTCTGCACTTCCGATTTATTTCATTCCTGACTTGTATTTCTGTATTTCTCTTGACACTATTGTGTTTTCTTCTTTCATCGATCAGCTGAAGTATTTTTCCTGTTACCCATGGTTTCTTCGCAGTTACTTTCTTTCTACCTATGTTTCTCTTCCATCTTCCATGATTGCACATCTTAGATATGCCCATTCCTCTTCAACTGAACTGCCTACTGAGCTATTCATTCTCACAATATCTATAGCCTTAGAGAACTTCAAGCGTATCTGATGTAGGAGACAGGCGAAATACCCTCAGACATCAAGAAGAATATAATAATTCCAATCCCAAAGAAAGCAGGTGTTGACAGATGTGAAAATTTCGGAACTATCAGTTTAATAAGTTACGGCTGCAAAATAATAACGCAAATTCTTTACACACGAATGGAAAAACTGGTAGAAGCCGACCTCGGGAAAGATCAGTTAGGATTCTGTAGAAATATTGGAACACGTGAGGAAATACTGACCCTACGACTTATCTTAGAAGATAGATTAAGGAAGGCAAACCTACGTTTCTAGCATTTGTAGAGTTAGAGAAAGCTTTTGACAATGTTGACTGGAATACCCTCTTTAAAATTCTGAAGGTGGCAGGGGTAAAACACAGGGATCGAAAGGCTATTTACAATTTGTACAGAAACCAGGTGGCAGTTATAAGAGTCGAGGGTCATGAAAGGGAAGCAGTAGTTGGCAAGGGAGTGAGACAGGGTTGTGAACTCTCCTCGATGTTATTCAATCTGTATATTGAGCAAGCAGTAAAGGAAACAAAAGAAAAATTCGGAGTAGGTATTAAAATCCATGGAGAAGAAATAAAAACTTTGACGTTCGCCGATGACATTGTAATTATGTCAGAGACAGCGGAGGACTTGCAAGAGCAGTTGAACGGAATGGACAGTGTCTTGAAAGGAGGATATAAGATGAACATCAACAAAAGTAAAACTAGGATAATGAAATGTAGTCTAATTAAGTAGGGTGATGCTGAGGGAATTAGATTAGGAAATGAGACACTTAAAGTAGTAAAGGAGTTTTGCTATTTGGGGAGCAAAATAGCTGATGATGGTCGAAGTAGAGAGGATATAAAATGTAGACTGGCAATGGCAAGGAAAGCGTTCCTGAAGAAGAGAAAGTTGTTAACATCGAGTATAGATTTAAGTGTCAGGAAGTCGTTTCTGAAAGTATTTGTATGGAGTGTAGGCATGTATGGAAGTGAAACAAGGACGATAACTAGTTTGGACAAGAAGAGAATAGAAGCTTTCGAAATGTGGTGATACAGAAGAATGCTGAAGATTAGATGGGTAGATCACATAACTAATGAGGAGGTCTTGAATAGAATTGGGGAGAAGAGGAGTTTGTGGCACAACTTGACGAGAAGAAGGGATCGGTTGGTAGGACATGTTCTGAGGCATCAAGGGATCACCAATTTAGTACTGAAGGGCAATGTGGAGGGTAAAAATCGTAGAGGGAGACCAAGAGATGAATACACTAAACAGATTCAGAAGCATGTAGGTTGCAGTAGGTACTGGGAGATGAAGAAACTTGCACAGGATAGAATAGTGTGGAGAGCTGCATCAAACCAGTCTCAGGACTGAAGACCACAACAGCAACATCTTCTTTATGCCAAATACTGCACTGTCTCGGCTAATAACTTCACCTCCCATCTGTAAATTTAATTGGAAATTGTATCGCATTCGCTACGCAATGTGAGGACTGGTAAAAACATACTCATCAGAAATAGTTAAAAGCCAACTATCACTTGAAATGTAACTAGCGAATTACAAGTGTGCAGCTTCCGAAGATGAGTTTCACTTGAACTATTCTGCAAAACTTCAATATATGAAATAAAATCAGTTGCAGCTTTATGCATTTATTGCTTGTAGTCGCCAGCACATTTGAGCCTTTATCAACGTTCATAGTTGAATCTCATGTGCCACACTTGGTGTAAGGCACAGTTAACCGTCAAATTGAATATTTCCATATCTAAATTGTTCTGTGATATTTGCGAAGTGTTGTTTTGTCAATGGATTACTGTTAAGTTATCTCACTTATATTGTAAAGAATGTTATGAAACAGCGAGCAGCCACTCGATTTATCAAATACTGTATTATTCTGTGCCATTACAAATTAGAACAAACTTTCATCTTCAGATGTATTCAATAAATTTGTTCCGTTCACCACGGTAATAAACAAAAATGGTTTTGAAGCAACAAACAAAAAAAGGGTTCAAATGAAAAATACTGGAAATGTAAGCGAAGACAATAACCGAAACAGTACTTGTTGATATGAAGGGAATATAGTAGGGAAGAGACCTGTAGCCTGTAATAGAAGATCAATGTATTTTCTTATTCTGCTTTGAAAAGGCCGGCCGGGGTGGCCGTGTGGTTCTAGGCGCTACAGTCTGGAACCGATCGGCCGCTACGGTCGCAGGTTCGAATCCTGCCTCTGGCATGGATGTGTGTGATGTCCTTAGGTTAGTTAGGTTTAATTAGTTCTAAGTTCTAGGCGACTGATGACCTCAGAAGTTAAGTCGCATCGTGCTCAGAGCCATTTTGTCTTGAAATGATAGCATTAACTTTGTATGTGCTGCAGTCCTTTTCTCAAATAAAAAAAAATACTCCGAAAAGTAATGTTTTTCTAAATGTGAAAAACTATTTAAAGGTACAGTATAGTCAAGCACATAGTAATTAAAATTCTGCTCAAGTTTAGAAGTGTTACAACCAAGAAAATCTTATCAGTATGCAGTAGTTTCTGAGTTACCTTATTACTTTATAAAACCAATAATTAGCAAGTGAAATCAAATTAAGAACAAGAGCTCCTCCAAAACCGGTTACAATTTAAAAACAGTTTGAAATAAAAGCTATTGGTAATTAACACAAATTTCCATTTTCGAGACAGGGAAAACTGTTAACATGTCAAAGAAACTCAGTTAATTTGCAAACATCACTTACTGCATAATAGAAGACCTTCTTCAGTTTCAAACTACGAGATGGTGCACAAGCGACGGAGTACGGCTTAACAGTCCACACATTATGTATCTAGTTTCAAAAATACACAGAACTGAAGAATCAACAATATCTTCGAAGTAGCTACCATATATCTAGTCCAGTCGAATTTCTGGAAAAATGCCTATATCTTTCAAGAGGTGGAGCTGAAGATTTAATTTTTTTAACTCATTCATATGATTGGAAAGATTGGAAAATCAAGTTTTTAAACATTATTTCTGTTGGCTAAACATCCCGTCGTCAACAAACTTTTAAAATTTAGCAAGTCAAATCTAATTAAGAACAAGAGTTACTCCAAAACTGGTTTTTCCCAAAAAAAAAACCTAATTACTTGCTCTCCTTGCTCTTTGTCATCTATTTCCTTTTCAAAAGATCACAAAATTCTCTACAAATCTGGTTACTACAACTTCTTTTCTATATACAGTACCAACGTCACTATAGTTCGTCAAAAAAGAGAATATTTCAGATTTTGTGTAAAACGGCGAAATAACAAGTTTTTGAGCGCTTCTTTTTCAGCCTCAGTTCGTATTTTAGAAACATATCGTATGTTATCTTACACACAACATCAAATCGGTATGCAGACACGAGAAGTTGTCACATTGATCGAGATGGTATGGACTCACGTAAGTTGTGTGATCGGTTGTCGGTGTCCCTGAATGTGATTTTGTAATGCATTTCAGCAGTGGTGTTGTCGGAATGTAGACTGCTATTTTTCGTATGTGTCACGAAGAAGGCGTGAAGAGTATGAAAAAAATAGTTGGTGACAATTTCTGGAACGTAAAGTTCCATAGTAAAGAAAAAATTATGACTCTCCCTTCTGCGGACAGTGTTACAATGTAAAAGCTGTGACCACTGAAGTTAATCCTGTTAATCCTTTAAGTTTTTTTTGCAAAGGATCAGTTTAATGTTATAAAGTGAAAAGTAATCAAAAGCCTTTCTGAAATATGATCTTGCGCCTATTCAGTGCCACTATACTCAGAAAAAGGCATGCGAAAAGCAGCCTTCGTTCCATTGAAGGAAGTGAATGCAGTTGGAATGAATAATTTTTATGTCTTTGATAGGGGTCATCTTATTCACAAAGTAACCTCGTCTCGAAGTGTTTCCTTCAAATCAGTAGCCCAAAGTTATGTTTCTTTCCTGCAACGTCATTTTGGTTATCTATTTTCTATCGTAGGCCTATTTGATAGGTTCTCATGTGAGAGAGCAATGAGGGAGAGCTCTGAGAGAATTCGTAGATGTGGAAAACGTTCTCCGGTTGAAGTTGTAGTTGAATCAGAGAAGCTAAACCAAGTCCCTCAGAACAAGTTTTGTGCGACGAACGAAACAAGAATCGCGTGATCACATGTCTTAAAAAGGAATTTCGAGAGTGCAGCATTGAGGTGGACCAGGCACATGGAGATGCTGACGTTGCGATTGTATTACCTTTCATTTCAAAAATCGACAATTTTGGAAGTGTGATCATTGTGGCTGATGATGTTGACCTCCTTGAGCACATGACTGCTTTGGGACTAGGTATCGAAACCTTATTTTTGTTATAGCCAGGCAGAGGAAGTGCAGGATATTGCATTGTATTTTATAAGTTCAACAGTGAACATATTCTGTTGACTCACAACGCTAGTCGACGTGATACAATACCCGCTTTTTGCAGTCAAAGAAAAACGAAGTTTTTCTATGTTATTAGGAAAAAATAAACAACTGAACTCAGCACTTCACACTTTCAAAATAATAAAAGCCTGATAACAGTTTATTATCGCACTGTATTGTGAACGGGTCAGTTGCGGTACAAGCTATTCGCCAAGTCTGCCCCAAGAAACAAACTGAATCTTGCAAGGTTACCACTCAAGGAAAAAAAAAAAGATTGCCGCGCGGGGTAGTCGCGCTGTCTAGGCGTATTGTCACGGTCCGCGCGGCTCCCCCGTCGGAAGTTCGAGTCCTCCCTCGGGCATGGGTATGTGTGTTGTCCTTAGCATAAGTTACTTTAAGTTAGATTAAGTATTGTGTAAGTTTAGGGACCGATGACTTCAGCAGATTAATCCCATAGACCTTACCATAACTTTCCAAAAAAAAAAAAATTCCAGAAAAGATGTCCGCGCAGCATCAATCGTAAGGGAGTTATCAGCAAGTTCGACGCTGGATGGAAATCTGAAAACTTCCTGGGAAATGAGACTAGACTCATGGTAACCACGTTCCAAGTTTTTTGTAATGAGCCAAGTTCCAGCACCTGAGTCAATTCCTCGCGTTATTTCGTGCTTATGCAGTTAAGCTGTGGCGGAGAGTGCTCCTGCAGAAAAGCAAGTCTGGAGCGTTCTTCCATTTGTAAGAACTGCATGGAGTCAACTGTGAAAACGTGCCAGACTTTTTGAATGAAGAAAGTGACGAAGAAGCAATTTTATGGAAATCATTGAAGAAAGAGACGTCGAAACAAATGAGCTAGAATAGACTCATCCATCGTTGGAAGAACAGTCGATATAGCACCAACTCTATTTGCTTACCCTGAACATACTATTCAAGGCATTTCTGGAAACAGCGAGGAAGTTGGCCCATCGAAACGTCGGAAGTGACTCTCATCTCCACCTCAAATGCGCCAAGGGTTGAAGCAGAGCGTCAGAAGTATTACACAGCCAGAAGTGATCGTATTACATGGTTTCTTTATACAAGTACAAATAGCTACCTATTTCAGTTTGCCTGTTTCAACTGATAGTAGTTCCTGACGCTGGTCATTTAATATGTATAACGTAACGAGTAAAGAATGTAGTTTTATAAATGTACTTGAGTCAGATCTGAGATGAATCACTTTAAATGAATGCCCAAGAATCACCCGATTGCCTACAGGTAAATTCACACAGGTAAATTCACACAGGTAAATTCACACGGGTAAATTCACACGGGTAAATTCACACGGGTAAATTCACACGGGTAAATTCACACGGGTAAATTCACACGGGTAAATTCACACGGGTAAATTCACACGGGTAAATTCACACGGGTAAATTCACACGGGTAAATTCACACGGGTAAATTCACACGGGTAAATTCACACGGGTAAATTCACACGGGTAAATTCACACGGGTAAATTCACACGGGTAAATTCACACGGGTAAATTCACACGGGTAAATTCACACAGGTAAATTCATACAGGTAAATTTGATACAGTCGACCACAAGATTCTGTTAAATAAATTAGAAGCATTAGGAATAAGAGGAGTAGCTAATGACTTGTTTCGATCACACCTAACAGGTAGGGTACAAAGAGTAGAGATAACTTAGACTTCAAATAGATCCAAACATTTAGTAAAACACTTATCAGAATCAAACTACATTAATATAGAGGTTCTGCAAGGTAGCATATTAGGACCAATACTGTTTCTGATATCCATCAATGACTTTCCCAGTAGTTGTGCTCATAGTGAAAAAATTCTCTTTGCTGATGACAGCATTATTATAGTCACTGAGAAAACAAGAGAACTCCTTGCAGGGAAAGCAAATGAAGCTCTCAAGGATGTTTACGATTTGTCAACAAGCAATAAAGTGAAACTGAACATAATGAAAACTAATGCCATGAATTTCAGTTTGAAGTGGAAAAATGACAATGTTAAATTAAATGTAGATGGCACCTCTATAGACTGTGTAACAAATGCAAAATTTCTAGGAATGAACCTTGATTCTCAGTTGATGTGGTATGAACACACAAAGGTACTTGCTAACAGAATGTCATCAGCATGTTACGCCCTTACAATTCTATCATCAGTGTGTAACATGCAGTGTCTTTTATTTACATATTATTCATATGTACACTCAATTCTTAGCTATTACATTATTTTTTGGGAACAAACGCACAAAATTGAAAAAAAAATTCAAACTCCAGAAAAGAGCCTTAAGAATCATAACCAAAAATACTAGTCGAGCTCATTGTAAAGATCTGTTCAAAGCACTGGGGATTTTAACTGCTCCGTGTGAATACATTTACCAGTCAGTTGTACACATCAAAAATAACATTTTAATTACTGCACGAACAGCTCTGTCTATGACCATGCAACCAGAGATAGACTCGATTTACATTTACCAAGAAAAAATAAACATAAAACACTAAACAGAATTTTCTACCAAAGAATAACACTGTACGATAAATTACCAAAAGAGATTAAAGAAATTGCAAAAATTCACTTATTTGAAAAGGCAGCTAGAAAGTACCTGTTATGCAATACATTTTATACATTGAAGGATTACTTAGACAATACAGAGTAGGGGTTTGATAAAAAAAATTATAAAAATAAATAATAATAGTAATTATTATAAAACATCCAACATTCCACATAACACCTTCACTTTATGTTTTTTTTTCCTTCTTCTTTCCTTTCTAGAAATACTTACCTCCAAGCTGTTCAGTTTTTTAGGATAGCAAATGGGAAGTTGCGGTACAGAAAATGGCCCAAAGATCACCAGTGTGTGTGTGTGTGTGTGTGTGTGTGTGTGTGTGTGTGTGTGTGTGTGTGTGTGTGTTTTTGTGTGTGTGTATTACAGTGTGTAGTGAGTCAAATTATACGAAGCAATGTGTGTATGAGTGAACAGTGTGGCATTACATTATCTCATACGTTATTTGTAAAAAAAAAAAGTACTGTATAATGGGAGTAAATCTAATGATTGTCTCTAACTAGAACTGTGTAAATTTTTTGTGTATGCGAGTTAGTTTATTTTAACTTGATCTAAATTTGTCAATACTTTGACATGTCCTATATATAGAAGTCTGTAAATTTATGTGTATACGAATTAGCTTATTTTAAATTGATCTAAATTTGTAAATACTTTGACATGTCCTATATCCTTGTAAAAAGAGATCTGCGGATGAATAAAGCTACTACTACTACTAATATACATCTACATCTCTACATCTATATAGACATACCGCAAGCCACCGTACGGTGCGTGGCGGGGGATACCCTTTAGCACTAGTAGACGTCTCCCGTCCTGTTGCACTAGCAAATGAGGCGGGGGGGAAACGACTGTTTATATGCCTCCATATGAGCCAAAAATGTTCGTATGTGTGTGAAATCTTATGGGACTTAACTGCTAAGGTCATCAGTTCCTAAGCTTACACACTACTTAACCTAAATTATCCTAAGGACAAACACACACACCCATGCCCGAGGGAGGACTCGAACCTCCGCCGGGACCAGCTGTCCAGTCCATGACTGCAGCGCCATAGACCGCTCGGCTAATACCGCGCGGCTCTCCATATGAGCCACAGTGTATCGTATTTTAACTTCGTGGTACTTATGTGCAATGTATTTTGGCGGCAGTAGGATCATACGGCAGTAAGTTTCAAATGCCGGTTCTCTAAATTTTCTCAGTAGTGTTCCTCGAAAAGAACGTCGCCTTCCTTCCAGGGATACTCATTTGTGTTCCCGAACCATCTCCGTAATACTTGCGTTTTGTTCGAACCTCCTGGTATCAAATCTAGCAGCCCACCTCTGAATTGCTTCGACGTCCTCCTTCAATCCAAACTGGTACGGATACCTAACACTCGAGTAGTATTCAAGAATAGGTCGCACCAGCGTCCTATATGCTATCTCTTTTACAGATGAATCACACTTTCCAAAAGTTCTCCCAACCATTCGCCTTCTCAATCACATTCTCGTTTCATTCCATATCGCTTTTCAACGTTTCGTCCAGATATTTAAACGAGGTGACTTTCAAGCAGTACACCACTAATGCACTATCCGAACATTACAGGTTTGTTTCTCCTATTCATCCTCATTAACTTACATTTTCTCACATTTAAAGCTAGCTGCCACTCATCATACCAACTAGAAATTTTGTCTAAGTCATCTTGTATCTTCCTACAGTCACTCAGCTTCAACACCTTGCCGTACACCACAGAATCATTACCTAACAATCGCAGATTACTGCCCACCCCGACCGCCAAATCATTTATGTACATAGAGAACAACAGTGGTTCTATCACATTTCCCTGGGGCACTCCTGACGATACCCTTATTTCTGATGGACAATCGCCGTAGAGGACAAGATAATGGGTCCTATCACTTAAGAAGTCTTCGAACCACTCACTTATTTTTGAACTGATTCCATATGCTCGTACCTTCGCCTGCAGCCTGCAATGGGGCACCGTGTCACATGCCTTCCGGAAATCTAGAAATATGGAATCTGCCAGTTGTCCTTCATCCATAGATCGCAGTGTATCATGAGTGATAGGGAAAAGCTGAGTTTCGCATTAGCGATGCATTCTAAAGCCATGTTGATTCGTAGGAATAAGCTTTTCAGTCTCAAGAACATTTATTACATTCGACTGAGAATGACTTCTCTGGAGACTAGAAATCTACTCTCTAGGAATCAGCCAGGGTTTCGAAAAAAACGATCGTGTGAAACCCGGCTAGCGCTATTCGTCCACGAGACTCAGATGGCCACAAACATGGGTTCCCAAATAGATGCCGTGTTTCTTGACTTCCGCAAGGCGTTTGATATAGTTCCCCATAGTCGTTTAATGGACAAAGTAAGAGCATGTGGACTATCAGACCAATTGTGTGATTAAATTGAAGAGTTCCTAGATAACAGAACGCAGCATGTCATTCTACATCGAAAGAAGTCTTCCGAAGCAAGAGTGATTTCAGGCGTGCCGCAGGGGAGTGTCGTAAGACCGTTGCTATTCACAATATATATGAATGACCTTGTGGATAACGTCGGAAGTTCACTGAGGCTTTTTGCGGATGATGCTGTAGTATATCGAGAGGTTGTAACGATGGAAAATTGTACTCAAATGCAGGAGGATCTGCAACGAATTGACGCATGGTGCAGGGAATGGCAACTGAATCTCAATGTAGACAAGTGTAATGTGCTGAAGATCCTTTGTCATTTAGCTACAATATAGGAAGTCAGCAACTGGAAGCAGTTAATTCCATAAATTATCTGGGAGTAGGCATTAGGCGTGATTTAAAATGAAATGACCATATAAAATTAATTGTCGGTAAAGCAGGTGCCAGACAGATTCACTGGAAGAATCCGACGGAAACGCAGTCAGAAAACAAAGGAAGTAGGTTACAGTACACTTGTTCGCTCATTCCTTGAATGCTGCTCACCGGTGTGGGATCTGTATCATATAGGGTTGATAGAAGAAACAGATGATCCAAGGGAGAGCAGCACGCTTCCTTACAGGATCATTTAGTAACTGCGAAAGCGTTACGGAGATGATAAACTTCAATTGAAGACTCTGCAAGAGAGACGCTCAGTAGCTCGGTACGGGCTTTTGTTGAAGTTTCGAGAACATACTTTCACCTAGGCGTCAAGCAGTATATTGTTCCCTCCTATGTATATCTCGCGAAGAGACCATGAGGATAAAATCAGAGAGATTAGAGCCCACACAGACGCATACCGACAATCTTTCTTTCCACGAGCAATACGAGACTGGAAGGGAAGGGAGAACCGATAGAAGTACTCAAGGTACCCTCCGCCAAACACCGTCAGGTGGCTTGCGGAGTATGGATGTAGATGTAGATGCAGATGTAGATGTGGAAAAGGTTCTGCAGCAAACTCAATGTTAGGGATATTGGCCTGTAATTTTGCTGGACCGTTCTCTTGCCCTTCTTTTTTCCAGTCGCTTGGGACTTTGTGCTGGGAGGGAGATTCACTATAAATGCAAGCTAGGTAAGGGGCCAACTTCACTGCCACACCAGACTGGTCTACAAGGGACTGAATGGAAGCCTTAGACTCGCTTAGCGACTTGACATAGGACCAGAATTTTCTCGGGTTCTCTGCCATGTCTTTTGCTAAGGTATGACGGTGGTAGCTGTTGTATGCTTCTCGCTTACGTCTTTTCACAGACGCACGAGTCTCTTTTAATCTTTGACACTTTTTTTGTCATCAACAGTGTGTTCTCTTTTGAACCCAGAGTGCAACAGCCTCTGCTTCTTCAGCATCTTCTGAATTTCGCTATTAAACCATGGTAAGTCTTTTCCATCCTTTATCCACTTACTAGGCACATAACTCTCCAGGTCACGTTTTACAATCCGCCTGAACTTTGCCCATAATCGCTCTCGTCCATCTTACTGGAACTAAGTGACGTCAGTTCACTCTCTAAGTAAGTTGATAACAACTGCTTATCTGCTCTATCAAGCAGAAACACTCTCGTAGCCTTCTTGACTGGTCTATTAACTTTCGTAACCATAGTTGCTGTAATGACGTCATGATCGCTAATCCTCATTTCTATACCGACATTGTCGATAAGATCCGGCCTGTTTGTAGCTACAAGATCTAAGACGTTTCCAGTGCGTATGGGCTGTCGAGTTAGCCGCTCAAGGGAGTTATTAGAAAACGTTACCGAAAGTATTTCGCTCGACTGTCGCTCTCTCTACCTCCCGCAGTGAATCCATAGACATCCCAGTCTATACTTAATAGGTCAAAGTCGCCTCCAGCTAATATTACATGATGTGGATATTTATGCGCTACTAACCGTAGACGCTAGAACTGTCACACCCGAATCGGATTGGCGGCAAAAACATCCAACAATTAACGTGGTTTCACCGGCACCTGTTATACGCACCGAAATAACTGCACTGTCGTACTCCGTTTCGACCTCGATAGATGAAATATTTTTGTCAACTGCAATGAACACTCCCCTTCCTACGGCCTCTAATCTGTCTTTCCGATATACATTCCACGACTCGCTAAATACACTCCTGGAAATTGAAATAAGAACACCGTGAATTCATTGTCCCAGGAAGGGGAAACTTTATTGACACATTCCTGGGGTCAGATACATCACGTGATCACACTGACAGAACCACAGGCACATAGACACAGGCAACAGAGCATGCACAATGTCGGCACTAGTACAGTGTATATCCACCTTTCGCAGCAATGCAGGCTGCTATTCTCCCATGGAGACGATCGTAGAGATGCTGGATGTAGTCCTGTGGAACGGCTTGCCATGCAATTTCCACCTGGCACCTCAGTTGGACCAGCGTTCGTGCTGGACGTGCAGACCGCGTGAGACGACGCTTCATCCAGTCCCAAACATGCTCAATGGGGAACAGATCCGGAGATCTTGCTGGCCAGGGTAGTTGACTTACACCTTCTAGAGCACGTTGGGTGGCACGGGATACATGCGGACGTGCATTGTCCTGTTGGAACAGCGAGTTCCCTTGCCGGTCTAGGAATGGTAGAACGATGGGTTCGATGACGGTTTGGATGTACCTTGCGCTATTCAGTGTCCCCTCGACGATCACCAGTGGTGTACGGCCAGTGTAGGAGATCGCTCCCCGCACCATGATGCCGGGTGTTGGCCCTGTGTGCCTCGGTCGTATGCAGTCCTGATTGTGGCGCTCACCTGCACGGCGCCAAACACGCATACGACCATCAATGGCACCAAGGCAGAAACGACTCTCATCGCTGAAGACGACACGTCTCCATTCATCCCTCCATTCACGCCTGTCGCGACACCACTGGAGGCGGGCTGCACGATGTTGGGGCGTGAGCGGAAGACGGCCTAACGGTGTGCGGGACCGTAGCCCAGCTTCATGGAGACGGTTGCGAATGGTCCTCGCCGATACCCCAGGAGCAACAGTGTCCCTAATTTGCTGGGAAGTGGCGGTGCGGTCCCCTACGGCACTGCGTAGGATCCTACGGTCTTGGCGTGCATCCGTGCGTCGCTGCGGTCCGGTCCCAGGTCGACGGGCACGTGCACCTTCCGCCGACCACTGGCGACAACATCGATGTACTGTGGAGACCTCACGCCCCACGTGTTGAGCAATTCGGCGGTACGTCCACCCGGCCTCCCGCATGCCCACTATACGCCCTCGCTCAAAGTCCGTCAACTGCACATACGGTTCACGTCCACGCTGTCGCGGCATGCTACCAGTGTTAAAGACTGCGATGGAGCTCCGTATGCCACGGCAAACTGGCTGACACTGACGGCGGCGGTGCACAAATGCTGCGCAGCTAGCGCCATTCGACGGCCAACACCGCGGTTCCTGGTGTGTCCGCTGTGCCGTGCGTGTGATCATTGCTTGTACAGTCCTCTCGCAGTGTCTGGAGCAAGTATGGTGGGTCTGACACACCGGTGTCAATGTGTTCTTTTTTCCATTTCCAGGAGTGTACCTCAGAGCTTTCCACTTCGGATTTCAGCCACCTCTCGGTCGCAAGAATAATTTGAGCGCGAGAGCTCTCCTGGAGGAAAGCAGATTCGGGAACTTTGTTACGAATACTTCGACAACTTACTGATAAAACTTTGACAGTTAAAGTGTCTTTAATCTGAGCGCAGTCGAACTTCCCTTGCTGCTTATCGGATGGCGACTCTTCATCAAGGGATCAAGAGTACCTCAAACTGCCGTCTAGCCTAAAAAAACCCTAACGTGCAATCCACAGGTACTCTGCTACCCGAATAGCTGCTTCCTTCGTGTAGTGCACCCCTGACCAATCAAGGGGAGTTCTACAAATCCCCATCCGATAAGGCAGGTTTAGAAATCTGCAGCTAAGACCGTCACAGAGTCGTCGACGCCTTTGGTTGAGACCCTCCACTCTGCTCCAAACCAAAGAACCCCGATCGACTCTGGAAACAATGCTGCAAATTGCTTGCACCACGCGCGCGAGACGTAAGATGAGCTGTTCACTTCCAGTAGATGACATAACATGTAATAACATGTAACATATAAACACAAACTGAAATGAAAGTGCAAAATAATAGATATTTTCCCATTTTGTACATCATTTGAAAAACTGATATACTTTGACGAGCTGTAATGTTCTTGGTACTGGATACAGAAAAAAGTAGTACTAATCAAATTTGTAGAGGATTTTGTTCTCTTTTGAAACGGAATTGCACGTCAAAGCGCTAGGAGCACAAGATAATGCGATTTTTTTAGTAAATGTGAAAAAGTGTGAAATTTTAAAGTTTTTTTTTTCACTACAGAAAGTTTAGCCAACATAAATATTATTGGCAAAACTCGATTTTGCAATCTTTCCAACCTTATGATTAAGATAAAAAATAAAATCTTCTACACTATGTTTTCCAATGTGTAGGCTTTTTTCCAACTACTTGTACTGGACTAGATATATTAAAACTACAAAGTTATTTCTTGTCCTCCATGAAAATGTTTTGCATCGACTAGTTGGGCCACGACTAGAACGTTAGATAGGAATCAGTCGTTAATGTAACAATTGATCATGCTTCTCCTCTCCATATTTGTGTTATTCAATTAGCATAACATCATTCTAAACGTGAAACATGGATTCTAAAAATGTCATGCGCCTTTAAGTAACATCCGACGTCGCAAGCTGTAGAGAGATGATGCAGTGCAGAGAGGTTTCCTGAGTGTGAGCCACCTGAACAGACTGTCCCGTGTCGTCATTTCTGCAGTTACCCCAGCCTTCTATTAAGTCTCCCACGTAGCAGTTTGGATACCTACCGTGTGAGTTTATCTATGGAGGAGGGCCCTGTTAAGAACAGTTCACATCCTCAACTCCTGCTTGTAACCTACTCCTTCCGAGCCATTTTACTACGACTACAGGCCGTTCACTGTTCTTCCCCAGGGTACGGTACATTTGACTTTTACTTACATTTTATGAATTCTAAAACAGAACGCTACATGCCTTTCAAATACGTTCTGATCCAAACTTGCTATAATTTAAGTTCATGTTAACGTATTCTCGGTTTTAGAAAAAAAAAATTATTTCTTTTGGCAGTCTCCGCTTTCTGTTCTCTTTAGTTCTGAAATCGTCGGTTATTTAATGCCCGAATAGAGAAACACTTATTGAATGCATACAAAGAATGGCTGTGCGAAGATCGTACAACTAAACGGTTGGACACCGCCCACCACGAGAGAACCTGCGTACAAAATTTCAAGAAGCCGATTTGAGGGCAGTATATTTTTCAGCCTCTTGCATGTATATCCTGTGGAGATAAAATTAGGCAAATAACAGTTCGGATAAAGGCTACAAGCATTCATTTCCTGAATGGAACGAAAAGAAACTAACATACAGTAGAACAGAGGGTACCTTCTGCCGTTCAAAAATGATTCAAATGGCTCTGAGCACTATGGGACTTAACATCTGAGGCCATCAGTCCCCTAGAACTTAGAACTACTTAACCTAACTAACCTAAGGACATCACACACATCCATGCCCGAGGCAGGATTCGAACCTGCGACCGCAGTGGTCGCACGATTCCAGACTGCTCGGCCACGGCGGCCGGCTTCTGCCGTTCACTCAATAGTGATTCACAAAGTATATATGAAGATGTACCACATTTTCTAGTGTGTGTGTGTGTGTGTGTGTGTGTGTGTTTGTTTGTTTGTTTGTTTGTTTGTTTGTTTGTTTGTTTGTTTGTTTGTTTGTTTGTTTGTTTGTTTGTTTGTTTGTTTGTTTGTTTGTTTGTTTGTTTGTTTGTTTGTTTGTTTGTTTGTTTGTTTGTGTATGTATGTGCGTGTGTGTGTGAACTCTTGTATGGCGGATAAAAAAGAACGTCAGGCAGAAAGTTTTTCAAGCGGAAGTTATCAGTCTTACTGCTAACAATGAGAAGACTACAAGCAGCTAATCAGATGCATATCAGATCTATAACGTATGTTGGATACCACTGAGTGCTGTTAACGTTTGGTATGCAGCTATTCCTCTTATTTTACGCTGGTAACTGAATTCTTTCATGAAAAGTTTTGACTTTTCAAAACTCGTGATTAATCTGCGCTGGAGATAATCATGGAGAAGTTGAAATCTGTAATCTTTTGTGAAAAACTGCAGCTGAGATTGTTTCATAGAATTAACCTTCGTATCCTTCCAGCGAGTCGGGTAGGAAGCTTATGAACAATTTGCCGCCATTTTACTCTACCTTGATATACTTCTTGTCGTGATATTGCTTCACCGTTTTCTCCTCTAGTCTTCAGATCTACCTTAATCTGGTCCAGCCATCATTTTCTGGGTTGTCCCATAGGTCTTTTCCGCAGCGTATTTCTAGCCAAGTATTGTTTAGGCAGCCGGTTATCCTTCATGCTTTTCCCACGTCCAAACTACTTGAGCCGTTTAGTAGTCTTCAGTCTTTAACAGATCCACTTCCATCTCTCCCCTGATGTCTTCATTCCTAATTGTATCTCTTCTATTCTTCTGCAGGACTGATAGCATAAACTTCATTTCATATACTTGTAGCTCCCTCAAATTGTCTTCGTTAGTTTCACAGCACTCCAAGCTGTATGTCGTAATCGACAAGAGATAACTTCTCAGCATCGTCTGTTTGGCTCTCACAGGAACTTTCTTGTCCCACAGAAGGTTCCACACTTGATGATAAACCTGGGTCCCTTTGTGACTGTGTTTGTTTAGTTGGGCTGTTCCAGTCTCTGATATTGTGCCTTCCAGGTAACTGAAAGCTTCTACGCATTCAATTTTCACTCCATCCAGCATGGGTTGCTTTGGGCAGATGTCGTGCTCATAATCATTGTTAGCCTTTCTCTTGCTTACTGTCAGCTGGAAATCTTCGGACTCGGATTTCATTCGTCTAATCTTCCCTGTACTTCTATTTCTGTTTCTTCCCGTTTAGCTACATCATCAGCAAAGACTAAAGCAGTTCTATTTCTTCCCATTTAGCTACATCATCAGCAAAGGCTGAAGCATTTCATTTATAATCACATGTATAGTGACGGAAAAAGAGTCGCAAGACCAAGAAGGAGTTGCGCGACATAAACGAAAGATGGTAGGCGTGTTTCTGCATCTTACATATGCCTATTCAAATTTCTCGTCAGTCGCGTAAGAGCGACGCTAATAGCTTAACTATGATGTTAAAATTAGGTTTGCTTTAAATACAGTCTGTAATAATCGTGAGTGTTAGTTCCCTTTAATATTGGACATGGTGAGTTGATGATAGTTGAGAACGCTTTTAAGGTGACAAAGACGCCGTTATCACTGAGCTATAACCAGGCAGTGTAGTAGGGCTACGAGAGCTGGATGTTCCTTCCGCGATATTGCAGAAAGACTTGGAAAGACTGTGGCTACTGTACTTGATTGCTCGCAGCGGTGGGCACGAGAACGTACGGTCGCAAGAAGGCCGGACTCCGGAGGCCACGTGGCACACCGAGTGGGACGACCATCATGTTCGGCGTGTGGCTCTGGCGCATCCTGCAGCTACAATGTTAGCGCGGTTGCCACCACAGTGACATAGGAAACTGTTAAAAAACTATGTTGGTTAGAAAGAGGCAGGTTGAGGTGCTGGTACCAACCAGTCTCGTGCTAGACACACTATACCTATATCTGGAGTAATGGTCTGAGGTGCGACTTCATATGAGAGCAGGAACGCACCCTGACTGCAATTCTGTACATCAGTCTGGTGATTCGACCTGTTGTTCTCCCATTCATGAACAGCATTTCAGGGGGTAGTTTCAAAGAAATGGTTCACATGGCTCTGAGCACTATGGGACCTAACTTCTGAGGTCATCAGTCCTCTAGAACTTAGATTTACTTAAACCTAACTAACCTAAGGACATCACACACATCCATGCCCAAGGCAGGATTCGAACCTGCGACCGTAGCGGTCACGCGGTTCCAGACTGTAGCGCCTAGAACCGCTCGGCCACCCCGGCCGGCGGGGTATTTTCCAACACGATAACACTCACCGACATTTTGCTGTTATAACCCAACATGCTCTACAGTGTCGACATGTTGTCTTGGCCTTCTCGATCACCAGATCTGTATTCAATCGAGCATATATGGGACATCATTAACGACAACCCCAGCGTCATCCACAACCAGTATTAACCGTAATTTATAAATTACAGAGCGCAGCAATCAGTCGTCCTTTTCTGCGGGTTTTATTTGGCAAATCCAGATTTCGGCTAGTGCCTAGCTATTATCAATGCACTATTTTCTAGTCTCAATGCATGTCAGTTCCTTGTTCTTCGGGCGTCAGTCACAGTTCCTTGAATGCTCCTGTATTATACAGTAGTATTCAAAGAACTGTGACTGACGCCCGAAGAACAAGTCTCAATGCAAGTCAGTTCCTTGTTCTTCGGGCGTCAGTCACAGTTCTTTGAATACTACTGTATAATACAGGAGCATTCAAGGAACTGTGACTGACGCCCGAAGAACAAGGAACTGACATGCATTGAGACTAGAAAATAGTGCATTGATAATGGCTAGGCACTAGCCGAAATCTGAATTTGCCAAATAAAACCTGCAGAAAGAACGACTGATTGCTGTGCTCTATAATTTGCAAATCAGATCACAGTCGCTGAGTGGACCCAAATTTCTAATGGAAGGTAAGCTGATAGAGTTAACAGTCCTTATATCGACTGGCCAAATGCAATAGGCAAGGAACTCCATCCCACGAACTGAAATCCGGCAACACAATGCTTGCATTCAATGTTCTGGCGGTTACACCGATTATTAATGTACCAATATTTCACATTTGCAATGGCTTATCTCGCGCTCATATTAACCTGTGATCACGCAGTGTTAATCGTCTAAATATGTTACCTTGACCTTTCCCTACATTTCATTACTCTAAATTACTTTTTGATGTTGTGACTTTTTCCGTCAGTATATAAGTGCAATAATTATAATGAAGAAAGTGTAAAAGGAAAATGCATTACTCTGTTGCACTCCCCTCTCTTTCCTCAACCAGTCTAATCTGCCATTACTCACGTTTACAGCTTTGGTATAACATTTGGACCTTTGTAGTTACGGAGTTTGGAACCATTAGTTTTTTCTAGAAACCCCCTAGGCCTTACACCCTGGCACATTTTCATACGTCTTTTCCATAAAATGAAAAGCCTCCAGAAATCTTCTAATCAACGTATAATCAAAAACTTCCGTAACTCATTACTTAATACGATACGATGTACATGCAGATAAGATATTTGTATGAAATACATAAACATCCCGCCACGAAGTTGTATAGAATGTAAACAAGAAACCTACTAATAAAGACAATAGACACAAATACCCCACGACACTAAGACAAGTATTGAACGAAAAACAATAAACAACCATAATCCACAATCCAAAGTTGGTACGAAGCAGTAAATTATAACATCTCTTCGAAAAGAAGTTATAACAGGTTAACGCAAGTTCAATACCTGTTCTCCCGGAATGTAAAACATGTGGCCCAGTTTCAAGGCGGAGACCAAAGGAAAACAGGGAGTCGTTAGGAACAAGATAAAAATTATCGCTAAAAATTGAGTTATAAATCAATGTATCTCATATCATGAAGTCAAAGTGGGCCTTGAACTCCTTTGGAAATAAAAACGCTGGGTCTGGTAAATGGGACAGTATGTGCTCTGCGCCATCTGCATCAAGAGCTAAATATCTGGGTGTTTCAAGCTTAAGTCTTCGAGAACCGAAATCCTCATTTTTATTGGGTTTCCAGATTCTTCAGAGAGATAGTCTGCCACATTGTTCGTCAGTCAGAAATGGTTGACCACAGTGGAGGCGTTTGAGCCGCCTAAGCACTGTGTGGTATGATAACGCATACCAACTCAGCCTGTATGTTCCCCTTAAAATGCAGAAAACGAATTATCGCATCTACCCAACTTTAACTGTGAGATGCAGCATTTTGTTAACATTCTAACGGCGTGCTGCGGTACTACTGCGCAAAGATTTCGGTGGCTACCAAAACTGCAAATATTCAGCGGCAAATAAACAAAAAATTAATTATGTAATGTTATGTTTTCAGTGTGATAACTAAAACTGAAACACATCCTCCCTCTTTAAGGCAGAGTAAATTTTGAGAAATTCTTTCGACTTTACTTTTGAGTAGTAGAGTATTTGGGTAGAAGAGATACCATTACATTGAGTTGACGAAAGTCATGGGCCAGCGATATGTCCGTACATAGATGGCTGTAGTATGGCGTAAGCAAGGTATAAAAGGGCAGTGGGTTGGTGGAGCAGTCAGTTGTACTCAGGTGATTCATGTGAAAAGGTACCGATGTAATTATGGTGGCACGATTGGAATTAACAGACTTTGAAAGCTCATGGAACCTTCCGTTTCGGAAATCGTTAGGGAACGAATATTCCGTGATCGACAGAGTGAAGAGGGTACAGAGAATATCGCATTTTAGGCATACCTCTCGCCATGGACAATGCAGTGGCCGACTACCTTCACTTAACGACAGAGAGCAGCAGCGTTTGCGTAGCTGCGTGGAATAACCATTAGGCCAGTGAGGTAAAATTAGACGTTAATGGACTCTGACAGCAGACGACCAACCCCCTTGCTAACAACACGATATCGCTTGCAGCTCCTCTCCTTGGTTCGTGACCAAATAAGTTAAACCCTAGACGACTGGAAAACCATGGCTTTGTCAGATGATCTCCTATTTCAGTTGGTAAGAGCCGATGGTAGGGTTCGATCGTGGCGCAGACACCACGAAGCCATGGATCCAGGTTGTCAACGAGACACAGTGCAAACTGGTGGCGACCTTATAATGGTGTGGGTTGTATTTACGTGGAATGGTCTGCGTCCTCTCAATGTTCAGCTACTTGCAGACCATTTGCAGCCATTCATGCAGATCATGTTCCCATATAACAATGTAATTTCGCGTTTGGTTTGAAGAACATCCCATGCAATTCGAGAGAATGGTTTGGCCACCCAGATCGCCCGACATGAATCTCAATCGATAATTTATGAGACATAATCGAGAAATCAATTCGTACACAAAATCCTGCACCGGCGTCACATTCACAACAATTATGGACGGCTGTAGAGGTGGCATGGGTCAATATTTCTGCAGTGGACTTCCATATAATTGTCGAGTGTATGCCACGTCGAGTTTATGCACTACGCTCGAAAAAAGGAGGTCCCACACAATATTAAGAGGTATCTCATGACTTGTCACCTCATTGTATATGAACACTGTGTTGTGTCCCTGTGTGACAGACTGGTAAGTCCCCTTTTTCTCGGGAAGGATAGAGATATCAAGTGGAAATATATGACTGGTACTGCTGTTCCCTCTCTGTCCATCTCTTTCCTTTCTATATCCATCTCCTCTTAAACACTCTCCCTTCCTTCTCCTCTTTCCCCTTTCTCTCTAGGATGTACAATGATACAATCTTGTAGATCCTTCAGCGGCATCTGTGGATATTTTCTGACAAATGTGTTGCATATAGAATTAGTGGCAATGAAGTAATAAATTTAAACGTCGTCACATCACGCCTGATGTGAAAGTTTTACTACATGAACAGTGAAAATGTTGTAAGTGATAAACCTTTTTCCTCGCATTACTTTGTGGGGGCTGTAAGCGAGAATGAGTTTCGTATAAGTTTTAAATTATTTGTAAACTTCGTTGCGAGTCAGTAAGAGCTCTCGTTCCCAAATACTACGAAGTGTTCATAGTAAATATACGTTACGCGACATGTACGCTATGCAAGAGATAGTATGAAATTATGGATTAAACATATTGAAGGATACATAAGCATTGTATTCAGTATTTTGAACCGTATCACTTGGCCCATATCAATCAGTAAAAGCATTTCCACACATACAGTAAAGTTAGTCAAATAGTAAATAGCTTTTTCAAAGAGTAAATATTTTTCCTAATTCGTGTAACATTCTTCAGATCAATAACTGCGAGTATCTTCTACGACACACTTTCTCAAGTATCCTGTGTTCTTCCTCGGAGTTTAAGCTATCTCGTTACCAAATTTCATCGAAGTGGGTTCAGCTAGTTAGTAAGAATAAATTTAAACGTCGAGATGACGAGGTATTTTCTCACGCATCTCAGTGATTATGACGTCATGTCTCCTGAAAACCCAGAACTACTACAATAATATAACTTCGCAGGTACACTCAGTTGTATATCAGAACACTGTCTGCAAAATGTGTTGCGAAAATAGTTAGTGGAAAGAGGTAAAAATTAACACGTCGTGACTGAAGTGAAAATGAACAGCGAAAAAGTAGTAAGCGATAAAGTTTTTCCTTTCAACATTTTATTTTTTTTTGGGGGGGGGGGAGGGGTGGCGTGTAAGCGAGAAAAAGTTTCGTAAAGGTTTGATATTATATGTAATCTTTGTTGTAAGTCACTAAGTGCTCATTTGCTGAAGTATTGGATGAATAAAAGCTGGGTATTCGCGCAGTGTGGCCTTCACTTCCTTCTCACCCCCATGCGCACCCCCTTTGAAAGGCAGGTGGTTCTTTCCCCCACAGTGATTCTTTCCAGAGGGTAAGTGATATGTGTACCAAGTTTGGTTGAAATCAGCTCAGTGGTTTCGGAGGAGATATTGCATTTACACACATTTTTATAATATCTATGGCTATCTTTTTTTCCGTTAATCGATTTTTGTTAAATAAAACCTGCATGGTGACCAAACCTAGACTCAAGTCATAGTCGAAACCCCATGAAAATTTGTCTAGTAAATTTGGGATGATAACAGATGCGCAAAATTCATATTCATTGACCAAGTGTAAGAATCTTAAAGATGTCCCACCAAGAGATTGTGCTTTTAGAACTTTGCCAGCTTGCAGAAATCTTCTCAGGCGTGGAATTTGCACAAGAATCCTATCTTCAGAAATCTCATTATAATTATCAACTTATCATTTTACATAGTCGGTTCAGTTTCCGGGGCTTTAATCACAGTGACGGATTGTAAAACAGCAAAACAACCTGATATAAGTTCCGTGGTGTCTGCAACGTGTATCGATTTCTTGTACAAACATGTCCATGCATTCTAACATTGGCCGTCTCAGTTCCTGATGCAAAAGGTTGCAGACGAGGCGATGATGCAAAAATCATCGTCTCGTCTGCAATCATCTCTAAAGGCATCTATTTCTTCTTCTTGATATTTCTACTTTTTTCACAAGAATGTACATCTCATGTGTCCTTTGCAAATTGAACTTCGCAAGATAATTTATTTTGTCTTTCAAAAAGAACTTTACACTTCTCATAGTAAGACACATTCTGATGCTGATTCCAAGAAGCAGTAAATACTTCCGACAGTATTCCGTAAACGTAAAAAAGACGGAAGCGGGAAATCACGTAATGCAGGCACGAGAGTTGCAGCACCTCCTCCGGTTTCTGTGGTTTACAAAGAATCAGACAGTTCCTCAGTGGTGGCGATAATGTTTTAAAGCACTGAAGCGCAGGTTTAACAACTTTCCGGTGAGCGCTCCGTCGTGTCTCTGAAAGTCCGAAAGTTTTTCAGAAAGTTCGTCCATCTGTGGGTAGAAGCTGAATAAAACACGTACAAACTTTGGCGTACGGTTGCAGAAGCGTATAATTTAATCCATACACGACCAGAATGGCACCTGTTATCTGTGTGGTAGTAGGACTGTATCTGCAAAAAACCCCGGAACACGTACTCACTTCTGACAATGTGCCTCTCTTTGTACCCAATGGTGTTACCTTGGGACGAAATGTGTAGCTTGTTCTCTGAAGCCTCAACGTAAAATACGATTACACCCAGAATCGGCGAGATTCCATCATACAAATTGTATCCACATTGTTGGTGGACTAACGGTAGCAGAGAAACCTTTGTTGATAGTTGCTACGTAATACAAACAAATGGAAAAATATGATGACCGATAAGCCGAAATCAGAAGATAAGGGCAAATTTATTGCTCCTTTTACTTGATTGTTTCTTGAAACGTGAGCAGAATAACGAGCTGAAAAACAAACGGGATTATGTAATGCAGACACAACCGTCGTAAAATACGACAGTCAGTTGGCAGGCGGATTTTACGCCGGCGTCCTTAGCCGCTGCCTGTAGTTTGTCCAGCGAAACATAAGACACTTTATAGCTGTGTGGTTTGGACACACAGCTACTCCTGGTTTCAGTAACCGCCTGCCGCTCCAGCCGTTTACGACCATCACCACGATAGACATAAGTCCGCGCAGCCCGCACTTAAATCCTCAGCCGTGTCGCCATAGCTGACTCTGCTGTAGAGAACTCCAGGATCCACGGAGAATCGTCACCGCCGGACGGCGCCAAGACGAAACCACCTGCGAGATGCTGCCTTCTCCCACAATACAACCACTCTGTGTTGGTGCCTCACTCTAGGTTCCACACTTCATTCACAGGAGGTACACTGTTGACACGCCGTTATATATTCAGTTCACGTAGTATGCTGCGTCATAAAATTTAATGTGTTTCGACTCGATGTGTGTGAATAATAATGTTTTTGAATCTCAATCTACGTAAATTTATAAATGTAGCACCCTGTAATGAAAGCGATTCCTTCGATTCACGCGAACTTTACGTACATAAAGGAAATTCATTTAAATTGGAAAAAAAGTTCAGTTGTTAATAATAATTGGCAGCATTAAACCATTTAAATCATTGCAGGTTTTTCAAAGAAAATGCCTTTTGCATGTGCACATAAAATTTGTATTTTAATTTATTCACCTAGATGCGTTTCGCCTTTTTTACAAGGCATCTTCAGTGGGTGTCCCGAAATATTACATGATTTGTCCTTTTTACACATAGGTTATGATTTCACATCTAGCTTATAGATTTTAAAACAGTTCCTTAACGTTTTTTTTACGAAATGTAGAAGTACTTACAGGTAACTTTCAACTCACTACATCTAAGGAAACTGTTTTCTTTTTCTCATCTGGCAACCAGGTGGACATCTTACAGTTAACTTTCAGTTCACTGTTTTCATTACACATCACTGTAACTGCAGTCTTCTTAATACAGAGATTCATTTGTTTTTCTAAGAGTTA
Source organism: Schistocerca piceifrons (assembly GCF_021461385.2). Classification (NCBI taxonomy): domain Eukaryota; kingdom Metazoa; phylum Arthropoda; class Insecta; order Orthoptera; family Acrididae; genus Schistocerca; species Schistocerca piceifrons. The sequence goes on along the minus strand of NC_060143.1, from coordinate 395,043,963 downwards.
CCAACCTTTTTGTGAATATGTGTGTGTGTGTGTGTGTGTGTGTGTGTGTGTGTGTGTGTGTGTGTGTGTGTGTGTGTATGTATTAGAGAGGGAGATATTTTTTAAATAATAATAATTATTATTATTATTATTATTATTATTTCTTTCTTTACTTTCTCAGACGATAAGTCTGGTTAAAAATGGAAAGTGACGCGGACCTTGATCAAGCGTCACTTCCTTTTAACTGTACGGTATATGTTATATTGCATTTAGGAACTTTCGGGTAATTGAACATGTATCAATAATTAGATTTCTGTAGTTGTATATATAAGTTTGGATGTAGCTGTATTGCATTGATGTACTGGTGGATATTGTGTAGTATGACTCCTGTAGTTGATAGTATAATTGGTATAGTGTCAACTTTATCCTGATGCCACATGGCCTTGACTTCCTCAGCCAGTTGGATGTATTTTTCAATTTTTTCTCCTGTTTTCTTTTGTATATTTGTTGTATTGGGTATGGATATTTCGATTAGTTGTGTTAATTTCTTCTTTTTATTGGTGAGTATGATGTCAGGTTTGTTATGTGGTGTTGTTTTATGTGTTATAATGGTTCTGTTCCAGTATAATTTGTATTCGTCATTCTCCAGTACATTTTGTGGTGCATACTTGTATGTGGGAACGTGTTGTTTTATAAGTTTATGTTGTAAGGCAAGCTGTTCATGTATTATTTTTGCTACATTGTCATGTCTTCTGGGGTATTCTGTATTTGCTAGTATTGTACATCCGCTTGTGATGTGATCTACTGTTTCTGTTTGTTGTTTGCAAAGTCTGCATTTATCTGTTGTGGTATTGGGATCTTTAATAATATGCTTGCTGTAATATCTGGTGTTTATTGTTTGATCCTGTATTGCAATCATGAATCCTTCCGTCTCACTGTATATATTGCCTTTTCTTAGCCATGTGTTGGATGCGTCTTGATCGATGTGTGGCTGTGTTAGATGATACGGGTGCTTGCCATGTAGTGCCTTCCCCTTCCAATTTACTTTCTTCGTATCTGTTGATGTTATGTGATCTAAAGGGTTGTAGAAGTGGTAATGAAATTGCAGTGGTGTAGCCGATGTATTTATATGAGTGATTGCTTTGTGTATTTTGCTAGTTTCTGCTCATTCTAGAAAGAATTTTCTTAAATTGTCTACCTGTCCATAATGTAGGTTTTTTATGTCGATGAATCCCCTTCCTCCTTCCTTTCTGCTTAATGTGAATCTTTCTGTTGCTGAATGTATGTGATGTATTCTATATTTGTGGCATTGTGAACGTGTAAGTGTATTTAGTGCGTCTAGGTCTGCGATACTCCATTTCACTACTCCAAATGAGTAGGTCAATATTGGTATAGCATAAGTATTTATAGCTTTTGTCTTGTTTCTTGCTGTCAATTCTGTTTTTAGTATTTTTGTTAGTCTTTGTCTATATTTTTCTTTTAGTTCTTCTTTAATATTTGTATTATCTATTCCTATTTTTTGTCTGTATCCTAGATATTTATAGGCATCTGTTTTTTCCATCGCTTCTATGGAGTCACTGTGGTTATTCAATATGTAATCATCTTGTTTAGTGTGTTTTCCCTTGACTATGCTATTTTTCTTACATTTGCCTGTTCCAAAAGCCATATTTATATCATTGCTGAATACTTCTGTTATCTTTAGCAATTGGTTGAGTTGTTGATTTGTTGCTGCCAGTAGTTTTAGATCATCCATGTATAGCAAATGTGTGATTTTGTGTGGGTATGTTCCAGTAATATTATATCCATAATTTGTATTATTTAGCATGTTGGATAGTGGGTTCAGAGCAAGACAGAACCAGAAAGGACTTAATGAGTCTCCTTGGTATATTCCACGCTTAATCTGTATTGGCTGTGATGTGATATTATCTGAATTTGTTTGGATATTAAGTGTGGTTTTCCAGTTTTTCATTACTATGTTTAGAAACTGTATCAATTTAGGATCTATTTTGTATATTTCCAATATCTGTAGTAACCATGAGTGGGGTACACTATCAAAAGCTTTTTGGTAATCAATGTATGCGTAGTGTAGCGACCTTAGTTTAGTTTTAGCTTGATATGTCACCTCTGCATCTATTATCAGTTGCTCTATACATCCTCGTGCTCCTTTGCAGCAGCCTTTTTTTTCATCATTTATAATTTTGTTCTGTGTTGTATGTGTTATTAATTTCTGTGTAATGACTGAAGTTAATATTTTGTAGATTGTTGGTAGGCATGTTATGGGGTGATATTTAGCTGGGTTTGCTGTGTCTGCTTGATCTTTAGGTTTCAGATAAGTTATTCCATGTGTAAGTGTATCAGGGAATATGTATGGGTCTGCAATGTAACTGTTAAATAATTTAGTTAGATGTGAATGTGTTGAGATGAACTTCTTTAGCCAGAAATTTGCTATTTTATCTTTTCCAGGGGCCTTCCAATTGTGAGTAGAATTAATTGCTTGGGTGACTTCATGTTGCAAAATTATCACTTCAGGCATTTGTGGTATCATCTTGTATGAGTCTGTTTCTGCTTGTATCCACCGTGCATGCCTGTTATGTTGTACCGGGTTTGACCATATGTTGCTCCAGAAGTGTTCCATGTTTGTTATGTTTGGTGGATTGTCTATTTTTATGTGTGTGTTATCTATTGTTTGGTAAAATTTCTTTTGGTTTGTGTTGAATGTTTGGTTTTGTTTCCTTCTATTTTCACTTTTTTTGTATCTTCTAAGTCGTTTGGCCAATGCTTGTAATTTCTGCTTCTTTTCATCTAATTGCTCTATTGCTTCTTGTTGTGAGATTTTACCTAACCTTTTTCGTTTTTTGTCTGATATTTCATTTCTTATAAATTGTGTTAGCTATCCGATGTCTTTTCTCAGTTTTTTCTATTCTGATCTGTAGCCTGTGTTGCCATGCTGGTTTTGTGGGTTTCTTCTGTGTGTTGGTTGGTTCTGATCTCTGCCTAGTGTGTATATTTAGTGTAGTGAGTGCTCCTACATAAACCAGTAGTTGTAACTTTTCCATAGTTGTGTATTCATTTATTTTGTTGTGTATGATTGTGTTGATAGTTTTTATTGTTGTTTCGACTTGTGGGTTATTTGGTGGTCTATGCAAGATTGGTCTAATGTCTGTATTTGTGTCTTTGTATTCTATATATGTCAACTGAAATTTTTCTTCTATATCTAACATGTGTGTCACTTCATGTTGTATTTGTGCTTGTGCTGGTGGCTGTCGTAAGATTTCGTTTTCCTCTGATTGTTTAATTGATGCGTTTTGTTCTTTGTTTGTTTTCTCTGGGATGTTTGAGTCCATTACTGTATTTTCTTCTTCTTCTGATTGCACATTATTTTGTTCCAGTATTTGTTGTACTTGTTGTTTGATGTTTTCTAATTCTGACTGGGGTATCCTGTTATTTTTTATTATTACACGGATCTGATCAGCTAGTCGTTTTCTGTTAAAAATTTTAATTCCGGGTATCTGGTAATAAATGTTGTGTATACTTGTGATCTGTATCCAGTTGTGTTGGTTCCTAGGTTTGTTGCTTGGTAATAACAGAACATGAGGTGTCGATTGACTTCATCTGACCATCTCATCCTCTGTCTTTGTTTTCCTTCTAGGGTGGTTGCAGGAAGCATATCCTGCAAAACACCTCTATTTGGATTTAAAATCATTTTCCAGTTGGCTAGCAGTGTCGTTACCATGACGGCGCTTGTCTGAGGCTTCTTTAGTTCTGTCCTGAACCAACTAATCACACTAAAAGGGAGGTTAGCCCTATTAGTGGTTTGTTATTTTCGTCGCCTTTTACGACTGGCAGAACATACCGGAGGCCTATTCTTTTCCCGGGCCTCCACGGGATTTATTATTATTATTATTATTATTATTATTATTATTATATTTTCCTGTATATACTTATCAGAGGAATCAGATGTGTAATCATATTCTGGAGGTTAGAATCATAGGCCCCTATTTCATCGAAGGAAATCTTAATGGTAGGAAGAACACCACATTCCTGCAAGAAATATTAGGTCTGTTGTTGGAAGAAATGCCTTTAGGAACAAGGAACAGAATGTGGTATCAACACGATATATTTCGCTGCACATTTTTCGCTGATGGCTGGAAATGAGTTGCAGAGACAATTCTCAAATCGCTGGATTGGACGCGGAGGAGATGTGTCGTGGCCATGTCGTTCGCCGGATTCGTAAAAGAGATTGTTTATAAAGACTTCCCAAATACACCTGAAGATATGCGAAAGAGAATTGTCAGAGCATGTGCTTCGATAAGTTCCGATGTGATAAGGAATACTACTCAATCCATGATAACAAGATTGCAGCACTGCATTGATACCAATGGTCATCACTTCGAACACCTTCTGTAAATGGACGTTCATGCCACTTTTTCGACATTCAAACCCCTTGCTGTTACACATATGGGATTCGTCTCGATAGCCGCTAACAGAAAATAAGTACCAAACTATAGCATCCCATTTAAAAAAACAAAGTTGAGTTTCATATCTCTGATGCGACCTCACCTAGCAACAAAAGACCAACGTCATATTATGGCCCCCGTTGTCCCATGCAACATTTGTCCCACAAACTTTTCAGCTACTATCATACTATCGGAGTTATTCTAAGTGACAATAGTTAGTGACTCACCTTGTATAAATGCGTTAATGTCCTCAGTGTCTAAAAACATTACTTGTTTCAATTTGATCTTGTTGTAACTCGGTGTTCAACTGATCGGCCCTTGTACTGACCGCAGCTTTATAATCTAGCCTGCCTTTAAGCTTAACTGGCCACTGTACCGTACCCATTGAAATATTGCCATTTACAGTTTATAGTCGACCTTTGATCAGGAGTTTGGCATTTCGCTAGCTGTTCCTCTGTAAAAAAACAAAAAAAAAAAAAAAGCAAAAAAAAAACTTGGTTAAAAATTTTTGACCTTGAAATTACATCGAGTTCCACCCGTTAGGTCGAATTCAGTTTCAAATCTAAATCTGTTTTTTGGGTAAATATTTAGCGGCCCATGGTGCCGTACTTTCCTTATAAGTTTGTTCGTTGCTGTTACCCCTTAAACAATGTTTGCATTTTCCTAATTAGTCGGCCACCAAATCGAATTTAAACTTAAATCTCAATTTCTCGTTTGACTGCAATTTACTGGGCACCGTGCCGTATTTTTCCAAGTCTTATTACTCAGAGGCTGGCTTCGGTCAGAGATTTTACATTTTTCTGTTATTTTATTTGACTTTTCAAAGGCCCATGCGGTCGGAAAGTTCAGTATTTAAAACGGCCCTGGTACCGATTGCTTTGAGTCCAGAAATACCGGCTCTGTATCACTGAATGGCCTCAAGCCGATTCTTGTAAGATGTGGAAGCTATCATAGGCTAAAAAATGAGAGTAACATTGCAGATACTCTACGTTGTTTTCTTTATTCTTAATATCGGGCATTAATTAAGAGCCCTCACTTGTTCAATTCATCTTTGGGACGTGACATTGTAATCTTTATATATGTACTGCTTTAGAATTAATGAAGTTTGTACAATTTCTGACTCAACCGTGGCCCACCCTTTCCCTGTGCTGTTTTTCACAGTTAAGACAGCGCGCCTCGATGTGCCGATTCGGGACATTTTCGTTGTGCCTTCATTGTTGGTCAGTTTGAATATTCCAAGGATTGTATATAGAAATCAACAAATTACAGCCTAAGTTTGTTGTTGAGAGCACTCTGAATCTGTCAGTGTGTCGACTGCGATTGAAAATGAATAAAATCGATTTTCGTACTGTTGCTAAACATTTTCAGTTCAAGGTTCGGACCGCCCCACAGATCAAAACAGATCTGTATGACGTTCACAGTGTCTCTGCATCATCAATAACGACCATTTACTTTTGAATTAATGAATTTAAATGCAGTCAGAAAAGCACCGAGAGCGAAGTGTGCTCCGCCTGTCCAGTTGAAGTCACCACAAAGGAAACCAAAACCCATAATATGGTAATGCAGTTCGTGAGACTGCTGAGACTGTGGACATCTCAATTGAGTGAGTGCATAATACCCTGCATAGAGAATTGGTTATGAAGAAGCTGTGTGCGAGGTGGGTGCCACGATTGGTCACAACCGACCAACTGTGCAACCGGCACAACATATCAACACAATGTCTGACGACGTTTTATCGTAATTCAGAAGATTTTTGTGCCAATTTTTGACTGCTGATGAAAAAAGGATGTATCATTAGACAACAAAGTAAAAACAATTGACAAGAGCTGGTGAAAGTACACCGAAGAAGGCAAAGACCGTTTTGTCAGCTGATGAGGTGATGCCACTGTTTTTTGGGGGGTTTCCACGGAATGATTCTCCTAGATTACTGGGAAAAAGACAGAACCCAAACTGGACCCTGTAATGCTTCACTATCCGATCATTTGAAACATGCGATCCGTGACAAAAGACCAAGGTTGACACGCAGAAAAGTGCTGTTACAGGAGAATAATGCATCATTTCATACATAGCGATCACAATGGCGAAATTGCATGAATTGGGTTTTGAATTGGTTCCTCATCCACACTCTTCACAAGTGCTTCTTCCTGTTCCCTGACACTTTGGCTTTCTGGGAAGAAATTTTCAACAAATGGGGAAGTCGTAGCAACGAGTATTTTGCTGAGTTTGAAAGAGTCCATTTTTCTGACGGGATGAAAAACTGGAGGATCACTGGACCACGTGTATTTTCCTCAGCGGACACTGTCGAGAAATAAGGTGAGTTGTTTACGAAACAAACTTTTTTTAATCAGACTTGTTAAACAACCCCTGTATCTATGCTTGCTCTTTCTCTACTGGGCTCCTCTATCTGGAGATGTGAAAAGTGGACACTAGACTGTCCTGAGAAGAGAAGAAAGAGGCATCGAGGTTCCATCGCAGGGGTCGCTCGTTTGGGACGCAGGCAGCAGTGTCTTTTCAACTGGGCAGTGAAATCATGGGTGGGAGAACGTGGCAGAACAGGCTTTGTGCAAGCGGATTGCCAAGCGCCGGACCGTGACCCCTCCCAGCCTAAGAAAATGACGTAGGACGCAGTTACAATGGTAAAAACGCAACCGGCCACTGCTTCCTCCATCCCAGCATGCGGACAGCATAGCGCGTCCGCAGCTGAACGACAAAAACTTGACTGACGTGAGGAAATTCAGAGAAATACAATTCTCCACGTGCAGGAGTATAGACTACGGACATAGATAACAACCGTCTGTGGCATTATTGTAAAGTTGGTAACTCTCCCAGCCGACTCCGAGACAGCAGAACCTACTTTTTCCTGTTGTATCCCACGGTGGCCAAACTGCGCATGTGTGAAGAACACACGCTGCCATTAATAGTCGGGCTGTGATGTTTGTCCTGATCTCCACTTTCTGAGCAGAGATAGGCAGCAGAGAAGTCGACTGGGCGAAGTTTTTACAGAGTCAGTAGAGGTAGTAGGACAGACTTAATTAATTATGCTATTGGCCAATGTTGGTGGCAAGGCACCCCTTGGTTAGGAAAACAGACTTGTAGGGCTGGCGAGTAAGCGAGATAGCTTGGAAATCGGACGGTGGTTTAGGGAAGTCACATTGCAGAATCAGATGGGGAAATAAGAAAGAGAAGATATTCTGAGTCGGATGGCAGCAGTGAAGCGCACATACGACCAGCAGTGACGGAGGGCACTTTCTAGTTACCATGATTCGACGCCAACCAGCACAGCTCATTGCTGTATCAGCATGTTAGAAATGAATAGGGACAGAGATTTATTCGCCTGGATGGAAACGGCGTCCTCCATAAAAGTCGCTCTGCCCCAGTAAGCCAGTTATCTTCATTTACTGTCAATTCCTTGCCGTTCAGTCACTGCGTAACTACCATACGACTTCGCACTTCTATATGTATGATAGCGGCGCATCGTAACCCGATTGGTATCCTTCCTCATATTCGAAACTTTCCAGCCTATAGTGTGAACCGGCATGTATTGTCGGAAAAGAAAGTACATAGTGAATGACTAATCCTTGAAAACTTCAATGTTGTTTCTCAAATAAATTCTGAATATTTTATTTTATGCCGTTGCATTCATAGCTAGTAAATCCCATGTCACAGGAAGGAGTTACAGAAGATTCAAACAGACCCCAATCTGGATACACCATTTAGGGTCCGTTATACCAGATCGCGTTATCAAAAAAAAAAAAATCGCACTGGACCCTGAGGAGAGACGTGCTACCGGAATTAGGCCGAGAAGATCGGATAAGCGAATTACAATGCGAGCGGAGGTCTCGCAAACCAACGAATTGGTAACATATGCGAGTTGGAGCAAGGTCTCTTAGAAGTTTAAAAGTGGTACAGAAGCTAGAAAATCTGAAAAGGGAAATGTTAGGGCTCAGCCTAGGTTTCTATTAAATGGTTTATAGTCAGACGAATGGAACCTTATGTCAACAGCAGAAGAAAATGAGACGTGGTACTTAGGGAAAGGCAGGATTCAGTGTGGACGGGTCCGTACTGTTACCGTTGCTTGCTCAGTTTTTTTTTTTTTTAATCACGTACACTTCATCTGAAAACAATTGCAAGTAAGGTTGACAGTAAGAAACAATTATCAAATTTGACTATTAAGACACAATGTCTAATAAAAAATTTCTTAAGCACATTGCACTCACGGCTGAAGTCCTTATTGACCAAAAATTAAACTTATTTGTCAGCTGAAGGCCCCAACAGTAATAACTCAAAAATAACTTCACCGCTGAAGGTCTAGATAGCAGATCCTTAAGAACGAGTTAAACTTCTCGAAGAGATACTAAAATATAAGAAACAATCATTAAATTTTCACTATTAAGAGGCAATATCTAATTAAAAATTCTTAAGATGGTTCAAATGGCTCTGAGCACTATGCGACTTAACTTCTGAGGTCATCAGTCGCCTCGAACCTAGAACTAATTAAACCTAACTGATCTAAGGACATCACACACTTCCATGCCCGAGGCAGGATTCGAACCTGCGACCGTAGCGGTCACGTGGTTCCAGACTGAAGCGCGTTTAACCGCACGGCCACACCGGCCGGCAAAATTCTTAAGACAAATTGCATTCATGGCTGAAGGCCTTAAGATAATTATCACGATCTGATGGGTGGGCCTCAGACAGTGCTCCAAGGATCCACCAAGGAAAGTCGCTCAAGAGTTGTATTCACTTAACCGGATGGCAACTCAAACTAGTGACAGTTTAAACGCAGGCCAACACTCTTGCAACATCTACCTAAAGTCAGATAACCAACACAACGATGGAATAACCCAGGCTAGGCGGAACTGGCGGACAGCAGTGCGTCTTCAGAATCCAGTGTTTAGAACAAAAAGAAGCAGAAGGACCCACTATGACCAAAGTAGTCCAAAAGAAACAAATATCTGAACCACAATCAAGGAGACTGTCGAACTAGATGCCTTACCGGACAGCAGCGGCAAGGTGAGGAAACATACACTGCTGTGAAAATACGCTAACCTCCAGGGCAGGTAACTGGGACGTTAGCGGCCACTAGGCAAAAAAAAAAAAAATACCGCTGGCTGAACTTCATCAATAAACACAAGGAATTCAATGATTAATAATAAACGTGGAGGATGGCTAATTAATTTCGCCAACTCCAACACTCCACTCGTTGCTCTTCATCTCGGCGACCCTGTGAGCAGCATTGAATGAACAAATGGCGTGATCTCAAAATAGTGGAGGTTTCACTACTCGGTTAATGTTCACTCAGCTCAAACGCCCTGGGTCCGGTGGAGAACGAGGCTGTCTCCCTCGCAATTACAGCCCTTCGATCTGGCAGTGCTCGCGTACCGCCAGCGGTCCCAGCACGTCCTCGCGCTGCCGGACCTCACTGCTGCTGTGTCCCAATCGAACTACCCAACACACTGCGACCCAGAAAGCACTTGACGCCCCTCCAAAGATAGTACTAGGGTACTAGATATCGATAACCGCTGCTGCTGCCACTCCCAAACAGACAACGCTAATAAACATAGTTGCACCAGTAAACAAGAGAAGAAAACGAGACGCCACCATCCCTATTACACGATGCCAACCTACCAATGGCACCAACACGACCCGCAACACGGCTCAAAAATACTATTACAGGAGTACGATACATCGTGAATAGGAAAATAGAGAAGAGAGGGAGTTGGTGCGAACAGTTCAGTGACAGCATTGTTCTCATCGGAATCGACAACCAACCTAAGCCAACAACAATAGCTCAGGTATATATGCCGAAATAACAAGCAGAAGATGAAAATATAGAAAAGAAATGACGTTATTGAACCTGTAATTTAGTATATAAGAAGTGACAGAGGCGCCGATTATACAATAGCCGTGGAGAATTGTGACGCCGTTGTAGTGGAAAGAACAGAAGGAAAAAAACAGAGTTACATAAGAATATGGACATAGTAGCAGCTAGAATAAGAGGGGAAAAAGACTGAATTCTGCAATAATACACTGTTCAAAATTCACAAGGGGAAGGTGTTATACTTGGAAAAGACGAGATACTGGAAGATTCCAGATGGCCTACATCAGGGTCCGACAGAGATCCGGAAATGAGTCATTAGATGCAAGGGGCACACGGGAGCAGAGTTAGTTCCGGGTTACAACTTAGTAATTACGAATAGTTGGCTGAAGTATTAAGATTCGTGCAAAAGAATCGATGTGCAGAGAAATGGAATACTGAAGTCTGACGAAATGATATGCGTCTGAAGTTCTGTGATGCCACAAATACCGTAATAATGAAACCACAGTATGCAGTTTCGTTGAAAATGTATGAACATCTGTAAAAAGGGCAGCCACAGATACAAGGACGGTGACTTCGGAGGATACTTCGGTAACAGAAGAAATGCTGCGGTGATAGAAGTATATCGTCCGTAGCAATCCAAAACTGGCGCCGAGAGATCTGTGGTGCACCATGGGCAATAGATGGCGGAGGTCAACGACGACGCCGGAGGTGTGCACAGGCGAATAGAAGTGCAACTGTTAAGGGACTGACTGCCCAGGTGAACCACGGGCTACCAACAGTATGTCCCCAACGACCGTTCAGTAAATGTTGCTGCTTTTGGGCCTCTGAAGGAAGTGCGTGGTTCATGGACCCATGCTCAGTGCTATTCATCTGCAACGAAGGTTGCAATTTGGACGCCAATACCGCAACTCGAGGTCTACTCGGTAGCGGCAGGTGGCGCTTTCAGAAGAAAGATGCTCTTTGGCGTCTACAGCGTCAACTTCTGAAAGCAAACACCCTACAACAATCATCGGAAGTGCTCAGGTCGGAGGGCATATCTTTGTGGCAATAATTGGGTGATGCACAACTAGTTACAGTATATGACACAGTTCTATACAGTAATACAAAACAGTCCTCCAAAATAGTGTGCTCAATTAAAGATTTAAAAATTGAAAAATTTAGGGAAAGTTTGCAACAGTTAGACCGGTATGAGCTGTACAGGGAACCTGATGCTAATTTAAAATTTAAACTACTTCATGACCACCTTTGTGAGTATATTTGTAACTGTTTCCTAAGAAAACAGTGAAATGTAATTGTAAGAAACCGTCTAAAAAGCCATGGCTTACTAAGGGGATAAAAGTATGTTGTAAACGGAAAAGGGAAATGCACGTTATAGCTAGGAGGAGTAACGATCCAGAAACAGTGAAACATTATAAAAACTACTGTACTGTATTAAGAAACGTTATTAAAAAGTCCACAAGTATGTGCATTATGTCTGAGATTAGCACATCTGGTAATGAAATTAAAATAATTTGGAATATTGTTAAAAGTAAAACAGGGCAATAGAGATCGCAGGAAGACTGTATTCCTATCAGACTCAATGAAAAGTTTGTTAACAAGAAGTCATAAGTAGAAAATATTTTTAATAATATTTTTAAGTATTGTAGAGAAAATAGGATCCAGCTACTCATTACAAAATGCAGCGCAGTATATGGAAGAGGTAATACCTACTCAATTTGATTAAATTTAAATTTAACTTACCTCTCCTACTGAAATTACATTAAACTGATGGCATTTCAGATAAGTAGAATTCTCAGCCACATAAGTAGTAGCTCACTGAAGCAGGGCATTTTTCCAGATAGATTGAAAAACGCTATTGTTGAACATTGCATAAAAGAAGTGATAGGTCTGATGCTGACAAGTACCACCCAATCTCGCTTCTCACGGCTTTATCCAAAATTCTTGAAAAAGTAATCTGTTCAAGAATAGCAACACATATTTGCAAAAATGAAGTACTAACAAAATGTCAGTTCGGTTTTCATAAAGGCTTTTCAACACAAAATGCTATTTATAGTTTCACTGATCAAATATTAAATGCACTGTATAACCGAAAATCACCCATTGTGATATTTGTGATCTCTCAAAGGCTTTTGATTGTATGGATCATGAAATTATTCTAGATGAGCTTAAGTATGTTGGTATGAGTGGGACACCGCATAAATGGTTTAATTTATATTTAACTGGAAGAATGCACAGAACATACAATTCTGTACAATAAATGGAATAACACCATTGATAAATGTAGAGTATGAAGAGAAGTCTGTTGTTAAGGCAGAATATTGAAAATATGTGGGTGTGTACGTTGATGAGAAACTGAATTGGAATAAACACGTCGATGATCTGCTGAAACAGTTACTTACGCTATTAAGGTTATTACAATTTTTTGTGATAAACATATCAATAAATTAGCCTACTATGCTTGTTTTCATTCATTGCTTTCATATGGCATCATAATTTGGGGTAATTCATCATTAAGAGAAAGAGTATTCGTTGCACAAAAACGTGTAATCAGAATAATGGCTGGAACCCACGCAAGATCACCTTGCAGACCTTCATTTAAGACTACTCGGGATATTCACGGTACCTTCGCAATACATGTATTCACTTATGAAATTTGTTATTAATCACCCAACCCAGTTCAAAAATAACAGTGAAATGCATAGCTACAACACTAGATGAAAGGATGGTCTTCACTTCTCAGGGTTAAATCTAACTTTGGCACAGTAAGGGGTGAATTATACTCCCACAAAAATCTTTGGTCATTTGCCAAATAGATTTAAAAGACTGACAGATAGCCAGCCAACATTTGAAAACAAATTAAAAGAATTTCTGAATGACAGCTCCTTCTCCTCAATAATGAATTTTTAGGTATGAAGTAGTAACTGTAAAAAAAAAAAAAAAAAAAAAAGCCTTACTTTAATGTGACACGTTCCACATCATTGTGAAATGTCGTTTTCATGATCTATGCAACAAGTATTTATGTATGTGTGTATCTCATCAGTCTGAGTCTGGAAGGGACAGTTATGCAACAAAAGTATGCCTTTATCCTTGGGGATCACGTCCACTCCTACATGCAATTTGCTTTTTCTCGGTACGATGACATCTAACGAGAGGGAATGCGGCGTGACCTACAGTTCGCTGTGTACGTGCGTGGCTCTAATAGCACCAGCATGAATTTGCTGCTAACCACTGGCCACCAAACTCCAGGGATTTAAACTCAATAGAGAATCTGTGGCAGCACCTCGATTGGGGTGTTCGCGCCATGGATCCTCAACCCAGAAATCAGACGCAGCTGACCATGGAATCGGCATGGCTCCACATCCCTGTTGGTACCTTCCACAGCCTCGCTGTCTGTATATACAAGGTGGTCAATCTGAAGTTTCGGATGAGATTATCTCGAAAACTATACATCGGGTAAAAATAATGGGTAAGACTAGTTCGTAAGCTCAAAGGGGGACATCAAATGATACTGCACGTGACCTCCAGCCACCGCCCGCTTGGGTGGGGCGGGGGGCAACTTTTAAATCATAAATGGAAACCCCCTATTTTTTTCCAGATTCGGATTCTCCATAAAAAAAGTAATCAAGTTCTGCCTGAAACATTTTTTTAAACCATTGACAGATGGCGCAGAAATCGATAAAAATTAAAATTGTGGAAGAATTCTTATTTACTTAGACTGATCCGAGATGGACGCATCAAATCGATACAAAATGTGCACCAATTTTCTCATTACGCCAAATTAAGCTATTTTTTTTTTTACAAAATGTGTCCTACCCGCCACAGTTTTTGATGGAGGGAGGCGGAATGGTATTAAAATCTCGTTACGGAACGCTTCACAATTGAATTACCCATCCGACTGTGGCGCTACCGTGGCCAAACTGCGAACTATGGCTCAGTATAAAGGTCGGTGCAATGCGATCATACATCACTTCACTTTCAGATTGTGAACCGTAAACATCAACTGACGAAAGTAAATTATTCTTTAGCGAAATATGGCTCACTATCCTCCTACAGAGGCTGTTGATATGATGTTAATTTTAGGTGAATGCCATAACAATTACGTTGCAGCTGGGCAATTGTATGCAGATCGTTTCCCAAGCAGACGACCTCCAAGCGAAAACATTACTCGAAATTGCACTCAACGAGCTCGAGATGGATACATGCACCGTCCACCTCACCATCGCGAATACAATGAAAATGACGCTCGTACCCTTACCGTTCTCGCATGTGTTCAACTGGATCCCGAAATTAGTAGTTGTGCGATTCAGAGACAAACTGGAACACCGAAATCAACTGTTTTGAGGATTTTGAAGGCACATAACTATCATGCGTATCATATCACACTTGCACAGGCATTAACGCCGAAAGATATGCAAATACGCGTGCATTTCTGCCAATGGGCGGTGAAAATGATAAGGGGTGACAATGATCTTTTTAGATACGTTATGTTCACTGATGAAGCCACATTTTAAAAAAATGGCGGATTAAATCGTCATGATTGTCATTATTGGTCCCCTGTCAATCCACACTGGCACAGACCCGTTGACAATCAACACAAATGGTCGTTAATGGTCTGGTGAGGAATTTTAAACGGTTACTTGATAAGACCGAAACGTTACTGGGGAATCTTATTTACAACTTCTCCACTGTGATTTGTTGGAGCTAGTGGAAGATGTTGATTTAGAAACTAGGTAACGAATGTGGTTCCAACAGGACGGAGCAGCTCCCCATTATGCTAAAATGTGCGGAACGTTTTAAATTTACGGTACCCTGGTCGGTGGATAGGACGCGGCGGACCATTTCAGTGGCCTCCACGCTCACCAGACCTAACATCTCCTGATTTTTTCCTGTGGGGTTATTTGAAAATTATTGTTTATGAAAGACAGCCCACAACCAGAGACGATATGGAGCAACACATTCGAAGAGCGTGTGCAGCCATACCACGGGATGTGCTGCTCAAAACTGTGGACAACTTTCGCAGACGATTGACTTTATGCATTGAAGCAAATGGGGATAATTTTGAACAATTTCTTCGTGGCTAATTTCATTAATTAAGCACGCCAAATTGTGAGAGGCAAGGGGACTCACACTAATGAAGCACCCCAACATGTGAGAGGTAAGGGGATTCACACTAATGAAGCACCCATGGGAACATCATTCTACTACATCCATGTTGTTGTTCCTGGGTAACGCTAAAAGTAGGATACAGTACATTTTGTACAAAAATAGCTTAATTTGGGGTAACGAAAGAATTGGTGCACATTTTTTATCGATTTGATGCGTCTTTCTCGGATAATTCTAAATAAATCAGAGTTCTTCCCCAATTTTACTTTTTTCTCGATTTCAGCGCCATCTGTCAATGGTTTAAAAAAATGTTTCACACAAAACTTGATTACTTTTTTATGGAGAATCCGAATCTGCAATAAAAAAAGGGGTTTCCATTTAAGATTTAAAAGTTGCCCCCCGTCCCACCCAAGGCGGCGGGAGCTGGAGGTCACGTGTAGTATCATTTGATGTCCCCCTTTGAGCTTACGAGCTTGTCTTACCCACTGTTATTACCCGATGTACAGCTTTCGAGATAATCTCATCCGAAACTTCAGATGGACCACCCTGTATATATACAGCCGCCCGGCTGCTTCTCGAGCGGGAAGGCATGTCGGTCCCCAGCACGAACTCGTCCAGCGGATTAGTGTCGAGGTCCCGTGCGCCGGCCAGCCTGTGGATCGTTTTTAAGGCGGTTTTCCATCTGCCTCGGCGAATGCTGGCTGGTTCCCCTTATTCCGCCTCAGTTACACTATGTCGGCGATAATTACTCTACCACGCAAATACTTGGGATTAGGGGTTACACTCGACTGGTATGAGTGTGACGTTCCCGGGAGGGGGGGGGGGGGGTTCCACTGGGTCCGAACCGCACAATAACACTGGGTTCGTTGTAGGGCGGCGGTGGGGTGGGTGGACTGCTGTGGCGTGTTGTGGGGTTGTGAACCACTGAGGGCTACGGCAGGACGAAGCCTCTCAGTCGTTTCTAGGTCACTGGTTGAATAAACACCAGATATCTGTGTGTGTGTGTGTGTGTGTGTTTGTGTGTGTGTTACTACTGTTGTCTACGTGTCGTGGGATCACGGAGACAAAATCACAGGCGATCAAACAGTCTCCTTGCGCTCGATACGGAAAGAATTCTTAATACGTGGCATTGGTTTTCAGTGGTTTACAGAATACGGATGTGGATCTAGACGTAAAAGCCAGTCAGTTTTGGCGACGTATGCGGCGGCGGGTCTGCCCTGCACTAGATAGGGGAACATGGTGCAGAACGGGATCGTAAGGTTAACAGAGTTTTTGCCTTGTATGTGTTGTCATCTCTCGGATATTCTTGGAACTAAGGTGAAAAGTCGAGGGCGAAGTATCTGACAATGCATCGACGGCATTACGACATGTATTCATGCTTCTTCTGTATCGATGCGTTTTTCCTACAAGTTTCTGCAGCATTTATGGTTCAGAACTAAGTAAATACCTGTTATCACAGTTAAACTAAATTGTTACCATTGAACCTCCAGCTTAATTGTTAAGTTTTTAACTATTAATTAGGTTTCCTGGCTAACACTGAATGTCACGTGATCTGAAACTGTGGTCTCGTGGCAGAACAGGGTATGGCCCCGTTCTGCCCCATGTTAATTATTTCTAAGTTCGGACTTTGTACACAAGATTTTTTTGCTTTTTCTACAGAATGGTTCGAGTCTACAAAAGAAACACTAACAGATAAATTTGGTCTATACATCCATGCAAGAGGCTATAGAAGCTCTAATAACTGAGAGTGGGCTTTGAGGAAGCAGTAATTCAGCTCAGCATCCCCCAAACCACATTAGAGCCTCATGTAAGGAAAAAGGGGAGAACAAAATTGTGTTAAAAAAGAGTAACGGGTCATTTTGGGATTACCTTTGCAACAAGAAGCCGAAGTAATTGGATATTTGAATAAACTGGAAACTCAACTATTTAGATTAACATCTAATGAACTACGAGAGTTAGCCTATGAATTTGCTAATCTTAAAAATTTGCCACATCCATTTGGCAAACAACAGAAAAGTAGTAGTAGAGTCAATAACAGGATTTTTTTAGATGGCATCAAATAGTTATGGAAACCAGAGGCTCTTCAGCGTTTCGAGCTATGGGCTTTAATAAACCATCAGTTGACAAATACCTTGACTTGGTTGGTAGTGTTGTAGACGAATACAAGATTACTGGGCATAGAATATTGTAATGAGACGGTAATGTCAGAAAAACCCTAAAGACCACTCAAGAATACTTTGTCTGAAAGGGAGTAGGCAAGTGGGAAATCTCACCTCTGCTGAAATACGTGATACTGTGGCAGTGGAGATCTGCTTTTCCGCATCTAGCGTTTACGTTCCTCCATTGTCAATTTTCCCAAGAAAACGGACGAGACAGGGTATTCAGGTCTCCCAGCTTGTGTAGTATCAGAAGTTCACAGAAACAGATTGAATGAATAAAGAGTTAAGGAGCTGAAGATTTAGTACCATCAGCAACCATTGGTATTGAGTTCTAAAATCCGAAGAAAACTTTATCAGGGCCACCAGATTTTTCTAACGCAGCAGAACGGAAAACTCAGTCACAGGTGTCTACTCGAACTCCACACTGTCTGGACTTGCCCCCTTGCGGAGTAGCGGTATCTCCAGAATGTAGCTTCCAGGTTTCCAGTCCAGAGAGAATACTCCCAATTCCAAAAGCAGCACAGAAAAGAAGAAACACATGTGAAAATAGTCGTAATCAGCAATCCTAAAAGACGTAAGAGTTTCAATCCAATCTTGGTGCATCTCTACGAGGCAGTTCTCTGCATTTAGTCTTCTCCCTCTGAATCTTCGCTCTAACGTACTAGCAGAGAGTGAAACGCTCTAGTGGTATTTTTTTTTTAGTAGAGTTCGACATCAAGGCTTTCTAAAAGATCCATCCATACTTCGACAGCTTGTGCAATATTTGTGCTCTTTTATTTTCCACGAATTAAGTAGTTGTTAAGAACTGGTTAATTTGTGAATAAATCAATCATAAGAATTGAAACTGAGCTATTTAAATGTCAATACGAAAAAAGTCCCAAAAAATTTAACCCACTGTGTTGATATTTTAAAAAATATCTGAGATTTTCTCAACCCTGCTACAGTCATCGTCTCCGAACTGTTCGTCAACTATACGCAGTATACAATACTCTAAAACGTACTAAAATTTTATGTTTGTGGGAGTCCACATGGTCCCGTGGGACACTTTCAGGAACATATCTTAACACTCTGCGGTCCGCAAGTATCGTACAAATTTATTCGCTTGGTGCCGGCAGCGCTGGTTCGGATTACTTGGCTTGTCGCCGGCCGCTTGTCACCTTTCCGTTGATGACAAGTTTCAAACACATTGACTTTTGCGCACATTAATTTTCCTGAAAACCTTTATTTTGCCGTATTGTTCCACAAACACGAATTCTCTTTGCAAGTAACTTCTCTGCAAATTCTACAGTGTTATAATAATCATCCATGCAGAGGTGATGCCGCTTTCCATTACAAGGTGTCAGTAGTTCACCCACTGTTTTTGCTAAAGGCTGTCCAGCGCCAGAATACGTCTTGAATGAGGAAATGTATCCCGTACTCGAACCACACAGTATCCCAATGAGTATACCGTATTTTGTAATTTTCGACGGATTATAAACTTTAAAATTTAACCGTCCATGACACGGTATCATTCCTTCAATTTGAGATGTTTTGACTTAGATTAAACGTTTCTTTAAACTTTTTGGAAAAGTAATCAATTACGAATTGCACTTTGACAAGTTGGTCGGCATTATCCGGTTTATTGTTGCTGTCGGAAAAATGTAAAAACTGTAATATTTGTCTGAATCGGTTGCGGGACATCGTTTTGCGAAATATCGGTGTGTCTATCAACGGATCCGTTGACCAAAATCATCGATCCATGCTTTTTTTACAATTCCCATAGCAAGCCCAAACCATTTTCTAAGTTCGGGTCCCGTAACGTCGACAAATTTGGTTTTCTTTTTTTTAATCTAGCTTCCTTCTATTACAATTTTGACTGTAGTTCAAATGGCTCTGAGCACTATGGGACTTAACTTCTGAGGTCATCAGTCCCCTAGAACTTACAATTACTTAAATCTAACTAACCTAAGGACATCACACACATCCATGCCCACGGTAGGATTCGAACCTGCCACCGTAGCGGTCGCGCAGTTCCAGACTGTAGCGCCTAGAACCGCTGGGCCACTCCGGCCGGCTTGACTGTAGTACTTGTTAGTTTCGTAGCTAATACATTCATTTAGATTGTTCCCAATATATAATGCTACGATATCCTCGATGCTCTGTGTATCTTTGGGAAATATGGTTGGACCCGGGGATTCTTCAAATTTATTATTGGTCCTCGGTAAATCAAAGTCTGACCACTGTGCACTGTCTTCTTCGTCTGATTCAGCCCAATCAGTTGACAACCGTAGCGTTCGCCGAATTCTTCTTAGTCGTATTTCACTATCTTCCTACGATTCTGCTTCACTTTCATTTTTTTTATATCCAATGTCTTCTTCCCAATCGGCCAAGTCGCCCGCAACGTCAGACAAGACGTCCGCGCATTCAGTGTAAATAATCCTATTGTCTCTTTCGTCCGCCATGATGAAAGGGCACAGGTACTTATAAAAACAAAAAACTTGTTTTTCTGTGTAATATATTGTTACCTAAACAAAACACCAACAGAATGCAAAAGATACTAAGGTGCCGTCGCCGGCCACTGCGCGATACCATGCAAACGACACCACTGTGGTGTCGCCGGCCGTTGACCGCTGTGGTGTCGCCGGACGGCATAATGTTAAAATGTGTTCATATTCTACGGCATTCAGAGTTTTATCACACTCTAACCAGCAGCAATGCCCCCACACCTGAAGACCACCTCCTCCGTAGTTCACGAGTAAGACAGATGGCGTTATAAAGGCATTCGCTAAACTCACTCTTCCATCGGACAGTCACAGGATACAGCGTGATTGGTTAGTCCAAGTCAATCGTTGCCCTGTGGCATCATTATTTACACCACCTCAGACGTCGCTTACCACTGACTATGGAAATGTGTGGCTTATGAGAAGCTGCCCGACCACTGTACCCCATTCTTTTCAGCTCCCTACGCACAGTCACTTTGCTACCTCCTTCTAGATTGACGAGTCCGGGTCTAGTGGCATCCAGAGTTAACTCCGCATTACTTAGGGTGACCGGGTACTTTTGATCAGATAGTGTAAGCCCATGTTGGAAACAGAGATGGCTTGCGGTCCCCAAGTTACGCAGCTGGCCATCCTTGTGGTGTGACCCCGGCTGCGGTATCCAGGCTGCGGTATCCAGGCTGCGGCAGTTCCCGTCTTTCCAGCACAGTGCGTGGGTGGCACCCAGCAGCAGACGCAGCGGCAGCTGTTCCGGCCAGTGGCCCCTAATATGGCCGGCCAGGGCTCTTCTGCTAACGGAGAGCCCGGGCAGTTAGCAGCGCGGACACCACAGAATTACCTGGCGCTAAGCCGTGCTGCTATGCGCCGCGGGAGGAAAATATCGTACTGCGGTTTTCTTCCGGCAGTCCGTTTCAAAAGAGATAGTTCCACGCTAAAATATTTCGAAATAGTCACTGAGTGGTATGCACAAAACCACTAACCACACACTACACTGAGGTGAAAAAAGTCATGGGATACCTCCTACTATCTCATGCCAGGCGCAGTGCAGAAACCACATGTGACACGGACCCAGTCATTGGAAGCCCCTGCAGAAATATTTGGCCATGCTGCCTCTATAGCCGTCCATAATCGCCAAAGTGTTGCCGGTGAAGCGGTTTGTGCACGAACCGACCTCTTGATTATGTCCCATAAATGTCGAGGAATTCACGTCGGGCGATGCAGTCACCCAGAATATTCTTCAACAACTGTGGCCTGATAACATGGCGCATTGTCATCCATTAAATTTCATCGTTGTTTGGAAACATGACGACCATAAATGGCTACAAATGGTCTTCAAGTAGTCGAAAATAACGTTTCAATGGCTGGTTCAGCTGGATCCAGAGGACGCAGTCCATTCTATGAGAAACACACCGTGATGGAGCAATCATCAGCTTGCACAGTGCGTTGCCGACAACTGGGGTCCATGGCATCATAAGATACGCACCACACTCGAACCCTACTGTCAGCTCTTATCCACTGAAATCGGGGCTCATCTTACGAGGCCACGGTTTACTAGTCTTCTAGGGCCCAACCGATATGGTCACCAGCACAGGAGAGGCGCTATTGGCCTTTGTTGTTAGCAAAGGCCTTCTCTTCGGGCGTCTGCTATTATAGCCCATTAACGACAAATTTCGCCGAAGTGTCCTAACGTTAATGTTAGTCGTAGGTCCCACATTGATTTCTACGGTTATTTCACGCATGCGCAGCTGCTCTCTATTATTAAATGAAGGCCGTCGGAAACTGCATTGTCCGTGTGAGAGGTACTGGGTGAAATGTGGTATTTTCGGCATATTCTTGACACTGCCTCTCAGAATATTGAATTTTCTAATGATTTGGAGATAGAATGTCCTAAATGTCTATCTCCAACTACCATTCCGCTTTCAAAGTCTGTTATTTCCTATCATGTGGCCATAATCACGTCGGAAACCCTTTTACATGAATCATGTGAGTACAAATGACATCTGCGCACTGTCGTTTTGTACTTTATGTACGTAATACTGCCACAATCTGCGTTTGTGCATATCGCTGTCCCATGACTTTTGTCATCTCAGTTTACACCAGTGATTCCTAAGGTGATTTACATTACGCCTGGGAATGGAGCAAGAGGTCCACGTCAACGAAAAACAAAACTGGTGGTGCATTAGATTTAAATGGGGGACCACGGGACTGAATCTTATTTGTTGTTGTTGTGGTCTTCAGTCCTGAGACTGGTTTGATGCAGCTCTACATGCTACTCTATCCTGTGCAAGCTTCTTCATCTCCCAGTACCTACTGCAACCTACATCCTTCTGAATCTGCTTAGTGTATTCGTCTCTCGGTCTCCCTCTACGATTTTTACCCTCCACGCTGCCTTCCAATACTAAATTGGTGATCCCTTGATGCCTCAGAACATGTCCTACCAACCGATCCCTTCTTCTGGTCAAGTTGTGCCACAAACTTCTCTTCTCCCCAATCCTATTCAATACTTCCTCATTAGTTATGTGATCTACGTCGAAATGTATTTTCAAGCTATTACACTATGAAACAATCGAAGCATGCGATCACCCGAGGTGTCACTCTGATAAAGACTTGAAATACCTTAAAGTACTTAAACAAAAACTTGAAAAGAAACCCACGGTGGACTGTATGTTCCTTGGACGTCACAAAAAAGTAATGCTAAGTAAGCGTCTTACAGTATCTCGCTAGTTGCAACAAAATCTGGATAACTGAACGTTATCAGCGAACAGTTAATTTTCCCAGCCAGTGAACAAGTTTTAAAAACTGTTCTACATGAACCTACTTACGATATACTCAAAATAATTCCTTTGAAAAGCAAAATAGTTCAAAGATGTACTGATAAAATGAGTTATGAAATTGAAAACATCTTATACTATTATCCACAAACGACGCATTTCTCCATGCAACTGGACGAGTCAGCTTTACATGATAATGAAGCATTATTATTGGCGTACTTTAGTTTTGTTATGGAACAAGAAATCCACGAAAAATTGCGCTTCGCGTGAACATTGACAACGGACACAAAGATGAAACAGTATTTAACTTTTTGAAAGATTACTTGGTGGAAAAAGTCATCCCTTTACCAAAAACAATGTCAGCAGCGGAAGATGGGGCACCCGCCCTTTTTGGACGCTATCGAGGATTTATAAGCGATTAAAAACAAAATATACCTTGCGTATTTGCAGTAGATTCCGTCATTTGTTGACAATATTTTGTTGCAAATCGCATCAGGCTCCTCAATTTGCCATTAACGCAGTAAACAAAATTCGAAGCAAAGCGTTAAACTCTGGGTTATTTGCGCAGCTTTGCAAGGAAATGACGAGAACTTTGCCCGATTACTCCTTCACATCGAAGTACCCTGCCTGTCAAAGAGCTTATGTTTGACAAGTTTTTCTCATTTTTTGAATTTCTGGATGATAAAGACCCAATTTTAAAGGAAAATTTAATCCTGTGGAAACAAGGTATTGCTAATTTGAAACATTTGTTTACCAAATTTAATGAGGTTAACTGGGAATTAAAAGATTCCAGTCTAAATCTGAGAAAAACGGAGCCCATCATTTCAGCTTTTCTTGCTAGAATCGAACTGCTCTAGCAAAACACTAGACCATGCGAATTTTCCCAGTTTGTCACAAACAGCCAGTGTGACGACATTTCAACCTACGTTCAACACTTAAACGCCCTTCACACAGATTTTGAATCTGGCTTTGACGTTGTTTTAGTTAAGGATTATTGTCAGTCCACACAGTGATAGTGCAGAATAGAATGTATTGTTACAGTAATAAGTGATCAGAGCACTGAAAGACCTAAGTCGAAACAAGGATCCGGGAGTAGACAACATTCCATTAGACCGCACACAGCCTTGGGAGAGCCAGTCCTGACAAAACTCTACCATCTGGTGAGCAAAATGTATGAGACAGGCGAAATACCCTCAGACTTCAAGAAGAATATAATAATTCCAATCACAAAGAAAGCAGGTGTTGACAGATGTGAAAATTACCGAACTATCAGTTTAATAAGCCATGGCTGCAAAATACTAACACAAATTCTATACAGACGAATGGAAAAACTGGAAGAAGCCGACCTCGGGGAAGATCAGTATGGATTCCGTAGAAATGTTGGAACACGTGAGGCAATACTGACCCTACGACTTATCTTAGAAGATAGATTAAGGAAAGGCAAACGTACGTTTCTAGCATTTGTAGACTTAGAGAAAGCATTTGACAATGTTGACTGGAATACTCTCTCTCTTTCAAATTCTGAAGGTGGCAGGGGTAAAATGCAGGGAGCGAAGGCTATTTACAATTTGTACAGAAACCAGATGGCAGTTACAAGAGTCGAGGGTCATGAAAGGGAAGCAGTGGTTGGGAAGGGAGTGAGACGGGGATGTAGCCTCTCCTCGCAGTTATTCAATCTGTATATTAAGCAAGCAGTGAAGGAAACAAAAGAAAAATTCGGAGTAGGTATTAAAATCCATGGAGAACAAATAAAAACTTTGACGTTCGCCGATGACGTAATTCTGTCAGAGACAGTAAAGGAGTTGGAAGAGCAGTTGAACGGAATGGACAGAGTCTTGAAAGGAGGATACAAGATGAACATCAACAAAAGCAAAACGAGGATAATGGATTGTAATCGAGTTAACTTGGGTGATGCTATGGGAATTAGATTAGGCAAATAGACGCTTAAAGTAGCAAATGAGTTTTGCTATATTGGGAGAAAAATAGCTGATGATGGTCGAATTCGAGGATATAAAATGTAGACTGGCAATGGCAAGGAAAGCGTTTCTGAAGAAGAGAAATTTGTTAACATCGAGTATAGATTTAAGTGTCAGGAAGTTGTTTCTGAGAGTATTTGTATGGGGTGTAGCCATGTATGGAAGTGAAACATGGACGATAAATAGTTTAGACAAGAAGAGTATAGAATCTTTCGAAATGTGGTGCTACAGAAGAATGCTGAAGATTACATGGGTAGATCATGTAACTAATGAGGAGGTATTGAATAGAATTGGGGAGAAGAGGAGTTTGTGGCACAAATTGACTAGAAGAAGCGATCTGTTGGTAGGACATGTTCTGAGGCATCAAGGGATCACCAATTTAGTATTGGAAGGCAGCGTGGAGGGTAAAAATCGTAGAGGGAGACCAAGAGATGAATATACTAAGCAGATTCAGAAGGATATAGGCTGCAGTACGTACTGGGAGATGAAGCAGCTTGCACAGGATAGAGTAGCATGTAGAGCTGCATCAAACCAGTCTCAGGACTGAAGACCACAACAACAACAACAACAAGTGATCAGAATAAGCACTAACCTAGGATTCAAGATACCGTTTGGAAAAGGGTATCAGCAATCCGGTTTCAGAGAAATACACCCGTTACTTATCCTGTATCATGGACTGTTCACGCAGTAAAACTTAATCACCTGGTATGATGCGTTAATTTATAAATTCCTTATTACTAAATCCGTTCGCAACACATTTCGTAGACAGTATCCATAAATATCACTAAATATCTCTGCAAAATACATCATCGTATGACTCATTGCACTGGAGATATGAATTAATAAACATTGATATGCCTGAAAAATAGCTTAAGACGGAATGAAAATTACCCAGACTATACACTCAAGCAATCGTTGATACCCCGAACACTTAGCGACTTACAACAAAATTTAAACCTAATTTACTAAACTGTTTTTTTTTTTTTTTTTTTTTGCTTATGTGCTTAACGTGAAATATTTATCATGTTAACTCGTTTATAAAGCAATCGGATAATTGGATCTGGTTTACAAATAGGAGGCCGATTCTTTAAAAGGTTGTTTTTATAACTGGAGGAACAATCGCGGTGTCTGATTTCAATCGAGTGTGTGTGTGTGTGTGTGTGTGTGTGTGTAAGAGCAGGGAATCGTAGTCACGGATATTTGATAATAAATTCCAGAAGTTTCATGTACCTTAACTCTTAATATTCAGTAGTCTCCGACTGATTAATATAATACCTCGTGTCAATGACTGTAACTGTAGATCTATTGATTAAATGCAGACGGCCATTGTCAGAAGGGAATACGACAAAAAGAATCTGAGATCTGCTAATAATTAAACTGTCCGGTTGTCGAATAGTGATTAAACTTTGAAATCAGTTTACTAGTAGAGTGCTTACAAGATCATTTCGTAAGGTATACAAGGTGGTTTAAAAAGATTCATGCAAGTTCACAAGAATAAATCTTCTAACTGAATGAAGACTGAAAATTAGGGGTCAATTTTAACTTGCGCGTAGGACTCCAGTTTTATTTTCAAAAATTCCATCCGATTTTACAAGGATATGTATTTGGCATGCATGCACATAAAGCGTTCTGGTACACTCCTGGAAATTGAAATAAGAACACCGTGAATTCATTGTCCCAGGAAGGGGAAACTTTATTGACACATTCCTGGGGTCAGATACATCACATGATCACACTAACAGAACCACAGGCACATAGACACAGGCAACAGAGCATGCACAATGTCGGCACTAGTACAGTGTATATCCACCTTTCGCAGCAATGCAGGCTGCTATTCTCCCATGGAGACGATCGTAGAGATGCTGGATGTAGTCCTGTGGAACGGCTTGCCATGCCATTTCCACCTGGCGCCTCAGTTGGACCAGCGTTCGTGCTGGACGTGCAGACCGCGTGAGACGACGCTTCATCCAGTCCCAAACATGCTCAATGGGGGACAGATCCGGAGATCTTGCTGGGCCAGGGTAGTTGACTTACACCTTCTAGAGCACGTTGGGTGGCACGGGATACATGCGGACGTGCATTGTCCTGTTGGAACAGCAAGTTCCCTTGCCGGTCTAGGAATGGTAGAACGATGGGTTCGATGACGGTTTGGATGTACCGTGCACTATTCAGTGTCCCCTCGACGATCACCAGTGGTGTACGGCCAGTGTAGAAGATCGCTCCCCACACCATGATGCCGGGTGTTGGCCCTGTGTGCCTCGGTCGTATGCAGTCCTGATTGTGGCGCTCACCTGCACGGCGCCAAACACGCATACGACCATCATTGGCACCAAGGCAGAAGCGACTCTCATCGCTGAAGACGACACGTCTCCATTCGTCCCTCCATTCACGCCTGTCGCGACACCACTGGAGGCGGGCTGCACGATGTTGGGGCGTGAGCGGAAGACGGCCTAACGGTGTGCGGGACCGTAGCCCAGCTTCATGGAGACGGTTGCGAATGGTCCTCGCCGATACCCCAGGAGCAACAGTGTCCCTAATTTGCTGGGAAGTGGCGGTGCGGTCCCCTACGGCACTGCGTAGGATCCTACGGTCTTGGCGTGCATCCGTGCATCGCTGCGGTCCGGTCCCAGGTCGACGGGCACGTGCACCTTCCGCCGACCACTGGCGACAACATCGATGTACTGTGGAGACCTCACGCCCCACGTGTTGAGCAATTCGGCGGTACGTCCACCCGGCCTCCCGCATGCCCACTATACGCCCTCGATCAAAGTCCGTCAACTGCACATACGATTCACGTCCACCCTGTCGCGGCATGCTACCGGTGTTAAAGACTGCGATGGAGCTCGGTATGCCACGGCAAACTGGCTGACACTGACGGCGGCGGTGCACAAATGCTGCGCAGCTAGCGCCATTCGACGGCCAACACCGCGGTTCCTGGTGTGTCCGCTGTGCCGTGCGTGTGATCATTGCTTGTACAGCCCTCTCGCAGTGTCCGGAGCAAGTATGGTGGGTCTGACACACCGGTGTCAATGTGTTCTTTTTTCCATTTCCAGGAGTGTAGTTTAGACCAAAGTTATCATGTACTATTCAGAAATGGTCTGCGTATGTAGCCTCCGTTGGACCCACGACAGCCAAACTCGTACTACACTGTAGCGACATGTGTCGAGTTACTGTATTCGCTGTTGTTGCTGGGTAGCGACGAGAAAAAAAGTGTCATATGCCATGAGACAGGTGACCTTAGAGGACAATTGTGCGATGCTAGATCCATAGATCCGTAAACATCTACATTCAGACATCTACATTCAGGTACGAGAGTAGTTTCCTCGCCGGGGAGAAAACGTGTCCTACACATCTAAATATGTTATTCAATCAGTGATAAGGTAAACTATCAGTTTGGGTGCGTAAGTTCAAATCCACCCCGAGATTCTGTCTTTGTCCATGTAGAAGATATAGCCTTACGAAATCAAGTAAATCTTTTTGAAACACTCTTAGCTTCACAAAGCCTGTAAGCTGTGACTCTAAGGCACAATGAAAAATACAGTTACTAGTTATCCTTTATGGACTTCCAGAAGTCTTTTGACACTGTACCACACAAACGGCTCGTAATAAAATTGCGTGCTTATGGAATATTGTCTCAGTTATGTGACTGAATTTGTGAGTTCCTGTCAGAGAGGTTACAGTTCGTAGTAACTGTCGGAAAGTCATCGAGTAAAACAGAGGTGATTTCTGGCGTTCCCCAAGTTAGTGTTATAGGCCCTTTGCTGTTCCTTATCTACATAAACAAATTGGGAGACAATCTGAGCAGCCGTCTTCGGTTGTTTGCAGATGACTCTGTCGTTTGTCGACTAATAAAGTCATCAGAAGATCAAAACAAATTGCAAAACGATTTAGAAGAAATATCAGAATGGTGCGAAAAGTGACAGTTGACCCTAAATAACGAAAAGTGTGAGGTCATCCACATGAGTGCTAAAAGGAACTCGTTAAACTTCGGTTGCACGATGAATCAATCTAATATAAAAGCCGTAAATTCAACTAAATACCTAGGTATTACAATTACAAACAACTTAAATTGGAAGGAACACATAGAAAATGTTGTGGGGAAGGCTAACTAAAGATTGCGTTTTATTGGCAAGACATTTAGAAAATGTAACAGATCTACTAAGGAGATTGCCTACGCTACGCTTGTGCGTCCTCTTTTACAATACTGCTGCGCAGTGTGGACGGAGTACACCGAAAAAGTTCAAAGAAAGGCAGCACGTTTTGTATTATCGCGAAATATTAGAGAGAGAGTCACAGAAATGATACAGGACTTGGGCTGGAAATCATTAAAAGAAAGACGTCTTTCGTTGCGACGGAATCGTCTCACGAAATCACCCACTTTCTCCTCCGAATGTGAAAATATTTTGTTGACACCGAACTACATAGGGAGGAACGATCACCACGATAAAATAAGGGAAATTAGAGCTCGTACGGAAAGATATAGGTGTTCATTCTTTCCGCGCGTGTACGAGGTTGGAATAATAGACAATTATGAAGGGGGTTCATGAATCCTCTGCCAGGCACTTAAATGTTATTTCTAGAGTATCCATGCAGATGTAGAAATAGATGGACTGCTACATAAAAGATATTGAGCATGTTACACGGAAAAATGGGAGAAGAAACGCATATACAAGGGGCGACCAAGAAGTTTCAATTCTGAGGTCGTACAATCCAGAATCGTTATACCAATGAGGAAAAATGGCCGTGACCACTGAGTCAATCATATCAATGACGCACAAGGTTGAAGACCCCGTTTGGTAAACACTTTGCCCTGCTGCGAGAAGACCATAGCTGCCTGCTGCACGTACTTGTCCGACAAGATTCATCGGCCCTTCAAGGCCTTTTTAAGGCACAGAAGGCGAGATAATCGCATCGGGAGAGATCAGGATTTTAGGGTGGGTTGTCATATATCTACCAATGGAGTCTCCCGGTTAAGGCTCCCAGATCGATTAGCGTCCTGTGCCTAATCGCATCCAGCATGAAAGTAGGCATAACATTCCAGAACTGTGGTTTGCAATGGACATGCTACCCCATACACAGTTTTCATTCTCTGACGGATATCTACTGCTGTTTGTCCTTCAGTAGCATATTGTTCCTGTTTGGACGCATTTCATAACAACGTCGCCATTGTTCGCGCTTTCACATTCACCAAATGCACGTCGGAAAGATAAAGAATGCCACAAGTCCGTGTTTGCATAACAACATCCGACGTTCTCTGTGTAGCATATACGCTACAGCGGCGCCCTCAAATGCAAAAACTTTCTGATCGCCGCTTATAATTATATTTATCAACGACATTTTTTTATTTTGTGGTAGATTGTGTTCTCCTTTCCTTGATACGTACCTCTTTCATTCTCGATGTGTTCAACCAGTCTCAACATAGTGTATACACTGCAGCGCCAAAGAAACTAGTATAGGCATGCGTATTCAAATACCTTGAATGGTTTGCACGCTGCCACTTGTTGATGACCCAATGTTGAAATCTGTAGCAATTTGCGGAGGGTTACACTTCTGTCGCGTTGAACGATTCTCTTCAGTCACATAAACAGGCAGGGTACGGCGCTGCGATCGGCAACAGCTATATAACACAAGTGACTGGCGCAGTTGTTAGATCGGTTACTGCTGCTACGACGGCAGGTTATCAAGATTTAAGTGAGTTAGAACGTGGTGTTATAGTCAGCGCACGAGCGATGGGACACAGAATCTCCGAGATAGTGGTGAAGTGGGGAATTTCCTGTATGACCATTTCATTTCAGGAATCCGGTGAAACATCAAATCTCCGACATTGCAACGGCCGGAAAAACATCCTGCAAGAATGGGACCAACGACGAGTGAAAAGAATTGTTCAACGTGACAGTGCAACCCTTCCGCAAATTGGTGCATATTTCTATGTTGGGCCATCAACAAGTGTCAGCGTGCGAGCCATTCAACGAAACATCATCGGAGCCGAAAACCCACTGGTGTACCCTTGATGGCTGCATGACACAAAGCTTTACGCCTCATCTGGGCCCGTCAATTCCGACACTGAATTTTTGATGATTGGAAACATGTTGCCTGGTCGGACGAGTCTCGTTACAAATTGCATAGAGCAGATGCACGAATACGGGTGGGGAGACAACGTCATGATTCCACGGACCCTGTACGTCAGTAGGGGAATGTTCAAGCTGGTGGAGGCTCTGTAATGGTGTGGGGCGTGTGCAGTTGGAGTGATATTGGACCCGTAATACGTCTAGATACGACTCTGACAGATGACACGTACGTTAGCATCCTGTCTGATCACTTGCACCCATTTATGTCCATTGTACATTCCAACGGACTTGGACCATTCCAGCAGGACAATGCGACACCCCACACGTCCATAATTGCTACAGTGTGGCTCCTGGAACACTCCTGAGTTTAAACACTTCCGCTGGGCACCAAACTCCCCAGAAATGAACACTATTGAGCATATCTGAGATGCCTTGCAACGTGCTGTTCAGAAGAGATCTCCACCCCCTCGTACTCTTACGGATTTATGGACAGCCTTGCAGGATTCATGGTATCAGTTCCCTCCAGCACTACTTCAGAAAGTAGTCGAGTCCATGCAATGTTGTGTTGCGGCACTTCTGCGTGCTCTTGGGGCCCCTACACGATATTAGGCAGGCGTACCAGTTTCTTTGGCTCTTCAGTGTAAATACTGGGCCTTCCGAAATCCCTCTGGAAAGATAACAAAACGTGAAAGTAGTTATAGACGTAGTTCTACAAACGCCATTCCTTCCCGACATATTCCGGCGACTAGTACGATTATTTTCACGTCTAGATATGCACCACCTAATCGAAAGCAGCCAGGCACCATATTAGTGGACATAAATATGAAGTGTGTCCAGCCTTTTACGTTACTACGGCGTGAACTCTGCTGGGGGACATTTCCAGCGAGGTGTCTGATTGTCTGTAGAGTAATGACAGTACATTCTCACTCAGGAGCAGAAACCAGAGGAGGTAGGCATTTTGGACGCTGGTATCTGGAGCGACGTTCTAAATCATCCAGAAGTTGTTACATTGGGTCCAGATCGGGCAGCCAAGTCCATTTGAGGAATGTTCTTGTCCACAAACCATTGCCTCACACATGCTGCTTTATGACAGGGTGCACAGTCATGCTGATGTGAAGAATCATCGCCTCCGAACTGTTCCGCTACTGTAAGCTGTACACAATGCTGAAAAGGTGGTCGTGTCCTTCCGTATTTAATATTTTCTTAAGTGCAAAAAGGGAAGCACACACTAATCACGGAAAACACCCACATAACGTTAGCCCACATACTCTGCGCTACTCTTAGAACTACACGGGATAGCAAGCAGAGTGCTCCAGATATTCACCAAACCCAAACCCTTTCATCGAACTGCAACTGGGTATAGTGTAATTCATCATTCCAAATCACTCGTTCCAACCACCCACTATCAAATGACGAAGTACTTTACACCACCTCTAATGTCTCTTAACATAGGCAGAGAATTACAAATACATCACGTACGTCATTTGTACAGCGGTCAAAGACCCAGCGAGCAGATCATCTAAACAGCACAACTACTGCCTGTATTTCAATAGGTGATATGTGCAGTCCGTTTCAGCGGATAGGGAAATACTCACAGTAAGTGTGTTCTGTTGAATTTTTTCTGAAAGTACAGGTCAGGATTTCTTACCGCTACTTAGTATCAGCCAACTTGTGTCTGTCTGTCTAATAATGGGGTAGTGGGGCAGGGGTGACGGCCTAAAGAAAGTCAAACGCATATTCCGCCAATCTCGATTTTACAGTTACAGTAGAATCTGACATTTTGTACTTCATATTTACACAAATTTTTTCACTCTACATGTTTTTTGAAAATAAATAATTTACGTTATCCTCATTATCATTCATTCTAGTAGCACCCCGATAGGAACGGTTAATTTGACATGCTAAATTGAAGTAAAACCACAACACGATGATCCTTTTTATGGATATTCTTAGGTGTGGGTAGTCAATGGCAGGATATCTGAAGCATTTGTAGCGGTGAGAGTTTCGTTGTGGACACAACAGTAGGCAAATCCCCCCCCCCCCCCGTCCCCACACACACACACACACACACACACACACACACACACACACACACCCAACACGCTGTATGTTACAAACACTGTAGACGCTTATCGCAACAGACGTTTCCCTGTTGGGATAGAGAGTCTACATGAAGCATCCAACGAGGCACTTTGCAGAGCTGAATCTTCCGACATTCGCGTTTCGTCTGGAACGTTAAATGTTAATATAAATTGTTGCATACCCATATTTTTTTGTTTGAATGTATCTTGGATTTTTTGTTGTCACAGCCGCAAGAGCAGCTTTTGTTGCCTTCGTATTCGTTTTTGTGGACGTTTTAAAGGTTCTAATATTTAAATTAAAGTGATGCACTCTTCTGGAGCGCAAATCCACTCAGCACGTTGTAGCATTTTCTTCTGTGAAGTAGGGCCGATGTTTTTGGTATATATAGAAACTGCAAGTCATACAAACAAAACTGAAAGAGGTGGAAAGGCCAACCAACATACTAAAGACGAAACAGGCTAAAACGCTCTGATTTCCTGGGTAGGCCGTTTGTCCACTTTCTCCAACAACTATGCATGTCTTCCTCCTATTCAAAAATAAAATCGTTGCTTGCTTATCACAGTTCGCCTTCCTGGCAGCTAATCTCTAACGTCTTGCTGTCGGATATCGAGTGGCAAATGAACACATGAAGAAAGATCCGCATGTGCAAAACCGTCTCACCCACTACACATTTGCATCACCGTGTTAAATGGTAGCAGCCCGTTGCGCTCGACCATTTATCATTCTGCTGCTGGACAGATGGGCAGACTGGCTGCCAAAATTTCGCAACAGCTTATGAGAGCAGAGTCACGGTGCCAGAAAGAAGCATCTGTCAGGACCGCGGTATCTGTAATGTACTCACGGAGAAGTTAGATATCGAGGAGACTTTTAACTGCAGCTGCATGGCGGACACTCTAGGGCAAAGGACCTGAACTAGTCGAGTCTTAACTGAAATTAATGTTGCGTGCAAAGGCTGCTGCAGGAGAGAATCTCGACAGCAAAATTTTAACAAAACCTTCTATCTAAACAAATATCACGTCTAACACTATGGGAAAGGCAGTTCAGTGAGTATGAGAACAACTTCTGGGAAACAGAAATGCAATTAACGGAGTTCTTTGTGGAAATTCCAGTAGCAAAACATTCACTTACGGCTGAACAGAAATTACGAAAAGTATCACAGCATCTCTGTACTAAACTTAGAACACACAGAAACCATTTCGAACTTGTGCGCAGTTTAAAATAAGATATCGCAATAATCTTTTAAAACATTATTTTGTTCTTTAGTTGTATTTCAGTTCCTTTTGTAGAAGCATTCTGTAACGTTTGGGTCTACAACTGAACAAGGCACTATTTCGTAAGTTCAGCTAGCCACGTTCCCATTAATTTGATTTGGTAGAATGGTCATTTGCGTGTAAAATATGTCTCTAAAGATAATGTTAAAAACATGCCTTAATTACGAAGCAGTTTTTACGGTTAGTCTTCAGCGATATCTGTAGTGACGTAACAACACTGTTACGCCACACTAAAGTAGCCGAAAGAAAGGCACGCGTACACACACGCCGACTGGCGTCAAGTCTGGAACAGGATAACTATTGAATGGTAGCAAGAAAAGTACGTAGCTGCTTTATACTTAACTTTAATGACTCCTTGTGATACATCTCTCTTGACTATACAAATGCGACTTGTAAGATACATGCACTGTTACAATTGGCGCCTTGCTAGGTCGTAGCCATGGACTTAGCAGAAGGCTATTCTGTCTCTCGGCAAATGAGAGGAAGGCTTCGTCCGTATTGTCGCTAGCAATGTCGTCCGTACAACTGGGGCGAGTGCTCGTCCGTATCTCGAGACCTGCCTTGTGGTGGCGCTAGGTCTGCGATCACACAGTGGCGACACGCGGGTCCGACATGTACTAAATGGACTGCGGCCGATTTAAGCTACCACCTAGCAAGTGTGGTGTCTGGCGGTGACACCACAATATCTTCTTTTTTTTCTTTTAGATATTAGATTAACTTGGATTCACATCAGTATTTTTGGGGCTGATTGCCTACCTCGACAATGGTGCAGAAGTCGACGATTCTTAGGTCATGAAAAGGTGCCGCATCCCTGCCTGGACGTTGGTTGCGGCGAACCGTTAGTGAAACGTCCCTGTTTACAATATTCCTTTATTCATTTTGATAGAGAGAAGGAATTTTTGAATAGATGGCAGACCTAGTTAGTTGTTTGCACACTCTGCCACTCTGCAGCAAATTACCGGTAAGACCCCAGTTTTCGGCTCAGTCCATTAGCGTTGCCGTGCTTCCTGCCAGAACACATGGTCTGTTACAGCATTGAATTTTTTGCCCTACAGATAAAAACGGAAGTAAAGGATAACGTAGATTATGCTCAACGTTCCTTTCGATAGTTGAATAATTCTATTCTGATTTATTTAACTGCCTTCATGCATATGTTGCTGGATGCTCATTCCCATCTCCTTCCTGGCTTATAATGTATACCACAATCAGGTGACTCATGTCACAAGACAGAATAAACTCTCTTTTTGTAATTAGAAAATACTACCACAGCGCTGGTTGTTAGTGCGTTTTTCAATCCCGCAGATGTGGATTGACGGTCAGCCTTCCATTGAAATTTCACGCCTTTCTTCAAAAATGTATTAATGTTCTCTCATAATTATATAACCTTAAAAACGACTGCAACTATTTCACAACTTGTGACAGTGATAAATCATAGATTGCATGTATCAGTCTTGGATTAGTCTTTACCTCATTACTACTCACTAATGCAAATGCAGAGTGATACTTTGCTATTCTTAATATTAAGTGTACAGAAAGCAATCTCTTAGACATTTCATGTAGCCACTGTGTTTTCTTATTCAGACCGCTAGAAAAGCAGTAATATCATCTGAGTAGACCATAGATTGTCTATGTGAGAAATCTTATGGGACTTAACTGCTAGATCATCAGTCCCTAAGCTTACACACTACTTAACCTAAATTATCCTAAGGACAAACACACGCCCATGTCCAAGGGAGGACTCGAACCTCCGCTGGGACCAGCCGCTCAGTCCACGACTGCAGCACCTAAGACCGCTCGGCTAATCCCGTGCGACTAAGTAGACCATAGACTGCATGGTTTTAACCCCCTCAACAAACTATCCAGTAATGGCTAAAATGTGGCCAACGCATTCTTAAATCCAGAAAGCATCAGAGGAAATTATTAATGCCTCCACACATCAGCAAATGTGGTCATTGGCACGTCTTTCAAGTATTGGTAACCACTTCTCAGTTCCAATGTTGAAAAATGTTTGCATTTAGTGTTTTTCCATGTTACTCACTGTAGGATATGTACCCATAACAGCCGGCCGGAGTGGCCAAGTGGTTCTAGGCGCTACAGTCCGGAACCGCGCGACCGCTACGGTCGCAGGTTCGAATCCTGCCTCGGTAATGGATGTGTGTGATGTCCTCAGGTTAGTTAGGTTTAAGTAGTTCTATGTTCTAGGGGACTGATGACGTCAGAAATTAAGTCCCATAGTGATCAGAGCCATTTGAACCATTTTGAACCATGCATAACCTTTCCAACTTTTAAGTATTGGTACTCATAACAGAACCTGTATTTCCTCGTCCCATCCAATGACGTTTCGGCCATGATAACAGGTGCTCCTCGGGGGCTACCACCCTCTTCAATAATGCCGTCATTCGACTGTTGACTGATGCACTCCTACAGTATTTGATGCAGGTGACTGGGTTTTCTGTGTGGTTTCTTACAAACAATTATTTCCTGTGAGGATTCGGTGTTGTGCCGCAAATGTCACTGGAAATGGACCACTAGCACTGAACAAACCCATGAAGTGTGTCAATAGTGTTTCTGTGTCAGACTTATCTTTCTTCTTCAAATGCTGAACTTTCTCACATAATGGAGATGCCTTGACGGTTTGCGTATGGCAAAGGCCCACATTTGACCTGTCTAAATTTTCCACTTTGAGGACGTCCAAATGAGGAATTAATAATACCTTCAGCAAAACCATTTCGTTGGCAGTAAAATTATCCACACTAAATGGAACCGTGAGCTCTCCATTAACTTCCTACACATGTGCCGTGCATGTATATGCAAAACAGTGTGACTTATCCAAGTTTTCATTGTGTTCCGATGGATTTATAAGACACTAGATATCGCTCAGCAGGTCATTATCTACCCTTACTCAGCGTAATTTTCCTGTACCTATCACCACTTTGTCATGCAACATATATTAGTTGCTGGAGAACCTTGCGACAGCATTTTCATTTCCATCGGTCTCTCCCATCTGCAACAATGTTCCGCCGAGTTCAACAGTGTGCGGCAGAAGATCAGTTTTTGCATGATTCAAGAAATCCAATCTCAGGATTGCACAATACCCCTCATCAACATGCAGCAACGTTTCCATACGCTCCCAAAAATTTCTCACTCCAATACAAAAATTGAGCAACGTGATGCCACTTCATTGTTCCTAGTCTCCATAAATTACAACATGGGCAGTTATGACGTTTCACATCCCAGAGGTCCAGACACAACCAACACAAGAGCCGCCGGCCGGCAGCGGTTGTCGAGCGGTTCTAGGCGCTTCAGTCGGGAACCGCGCGACTGCTGCGGTCGCAGGTTCGAATCCTGCCTCGGGCATGGGTATGTGTGGGGTCCTTAGGTTAGTTAGGTTTAAGTAGTTCTAAGTTCTAGGGCATTGAGGACCTCAGATCAATAGTGCTCAGAGCCATCTGAACGATTTTTGAACATGAGCCCCTGTGTAAACTAGAAACTTAACGTTCCGTACCATTTACCGTACCAAGTGAGCAACACTCTACCTTTGCATACGTCTCTGTAGCAATCAGTTTCATTGGGAATTTGGTGGTGCAGACTTCCTTTGTATCACCCTCTTTCTTTTCCCTGCAATCTAACCCCTCTACACTCATTATACAGTGGTGGGCAGCATTGCTTCCGAATGTGATCCTTCTACAATTATAACATTTTACCTCCAAGGAAAATTATTTTGCTTATACTGCCCTCCACACACTCGCCACCTCTAGCAATGTTGCAACTTCAACTGCAATAGTCAAATACTTGTTGATTTTCCATCCATACTCTCTTCGACATCTCAGGTGGACATCTAACCCTGTGTTCCATCTCTTGGAGGACGATACTCTCTGCCTCATCGTTCTGCGGAAGCCTACAGCTACTGGAGAAGATGACCTTGGAAGTTGACTCGGTGCTTCATCTGGCAATACAGTATCTGCGCCGCAAAATAAGAGCTGTTGAAGACAGTTGTGTTCAGCGTGATTTACACACCCCGATACGATTGTATACAGAAATCGACAGCGAGCATCTGAGAATATCTGGGACTTGGGGGTGAGGAGAGTATTTATGAGAGCCCGCTAGCCAGTTTACCAACAGAAGCATCCCCACCCTGGAAGGGACAATTGGCTGTAGCGGATGGGTGTCGCCGTTGGTGACGATGAATTCGTTTATTCTGCTTTTCTCGTTTAGCCAACTTATGAAGAAGCCTAACCAGAGCTGTAATATTTCAAAACTTCATTCTTCAGATCCCTGAATAAGTGTTCTTTCGTTCTGAATACGCCTCCTTGTGAAAAGGTGTCTGGATTTCAGGCTGACGATCGGTTCCCTCTGTATGACACCATTTCGCTGAGCGTCACAGGCACAGTTTAACGCATCTGACGAAATCTTGGTACAAAAGTACCATTATCTTGTGCTTTGAAGCAAATGAAAGGGACGCAATAATACAGAATAGCGAGAGAAGAATGAAACTTCCTGGAAGATTAAAACTGTGTGCCCGAATTTGAGTCTCGGTGCGTACACGGTTTTAATCTACCAGGAGTTTCATAGCAGTACATATCTCACTGCAGAGTGAAAGTGTCATTCTAGTGTCACGTCATTCAATCTGTGCACCGAGGAAGCAGTAAGGGAAACCAGAGTTTGGGGAAAAAAAGGATTAGTCAGGGATGTAATTTCGTCAGAGACAGCAAAGGACTTGGGAGATAAGTTGAATAGAATGGACAGCATCTCGGAAACAATTTATAAGTTTTACATAAATGAAATTTAAATGAAGCTAAGTAAGTGTAGTCGAATTAAATAAGATGATTCTGGAGGAATTAGATTAGGAAATTAGAGGTTTAAGAAATAAACGATGTTTGCCATTTGGGCATCAAGATAAGAAACAGGGGCAAAAGTAAAGAACATGAAAAATGAAGACTAATTACAATAAGGCATGCTTTTATTAAAAACAGAAATATGTTAACGTCGAATAAAATTTAACAGTTACGAACTCTTTTTCTGAAAGTATTTGTTTCGACTACAGCCTTACAACGAAGTGAAACAAGGACAGCAAACTGTAAAAACAAGACGATGGGAGAAACTTCTGAAATTGCTGTTAAAGAAGAGTGCTGTAGATTACATGAGTATATCGAGTAAATAATGAAGTTTCCTGTTGACTTCTGTCTCAAGTTTTGTGGACGACTTTTGTTTGGCGATTTTCCCGACGTTTCGCCAACACTCGTGTCTGGTATTGTGAAAGCTTCACCCTTCATTGCTAGTGGTGAACTGCAGTTGAACTCGCGGCTGCAGCTGAAATGTACCTCGCTTGCCAACGTCCGACAGCTTTTCTATAGTTTTAACTGTTGTGGTTCTGTGACGGTCGTTCGCATCAGTGTGGGAGTCCAGGATCTTTTCACCTTGAAGTTTTCCTCTTTCTTGTTGAAGCTATTGTCGTATTTGTGGATTTCTGTAGCTTCCCTGAACAAGCGGATGTGGTAGCTCCTCTCCACAGTAAATATTTCCGTGTCGGCGAATTTTATTCTGTGGTCGGTCTCACACAGCGCGGGCTGCGCCGCGGCCGATTTCTCCAGCTGTCTCAACTTGCAATGCCGCTAATTTCAGCGATACTGGAGATGACTCATGGTCCAGTCGTTCCAACGTAGACTTTTCACATCTACATAGTATATGATATATTCTCGACCTTACCAGAGGATTCCTTTTGTTCCTTGTCAGTGTGACACACTCTATGATCTTCTCTGCTGGTCTGCGCAATAGTGCACATTCTGTCCGTCACTCAATGGATTTTTTTTTTTAAATTGTATGGTAAGTTCGTATGAGACCAAACTGCTGAGGTCATCGGTCCCTAGGCTTACATACTACTTAATCTAACTTAAACTAACTTACGCTAAGGACAACACACACACCCATGCCCGAGGGAGGACTCGAACCTCCGGCGGGGGGAGCCGCGCGAACCGTGACAAGGCGCCCTAGATCAAGCGGCTACCTCACACGGCTTTTATGGTAGAAAGGCCATACCAGACATCTCTTTTTCCAATGTGTCAGTTAGCCGCATGTTTGATTCCGTGACACTTGTTAAGTAACTGCTTGGATAACCATTGACCCTCAGTAGGCTTTTCATATGCTGCATATCGCTTCTGAGGCATTGCGGCTCACACATTCGTCTTGCGCGTGTTACGAGTGTATTAATCATCCCTCTTTCCTGCTCGGATGGTGATTTGACAGTGTGTGCAGTGTGTTTCGGTTTTCGATACACGCTGTGGCCCAAGTTTTCATCAATTCTCGTAACCAGCACATCTATAAAGGGTAGCTGTTGATGCTTTCCTAACTAAACAAGAAATTTCATGTTGACACGGAGATTATTCAGATGTCTCAGGGAGTCACTCGAGTGATTGTGACCACGGCTGCTCACGACAAATGTCTCGTCGACGTATCTGCACCACATCCTACGTTTGCGAGGTGCGAAGTCCAGCACCTGTGTTTCGAAATGTTCCATGAAGATGTTGGCCACCACTGGACTAAGTGGACTACCCATCGCGACGCCTTCCACATGAAATGCTTCATGGTGAAATATGCGTGAAAGAGCTTGGTAAAGTCTTACGGAAGAATGGAGCCGATATACTCCAGAGAATCACTGATCGGCACGTCGGTAAGGAAAGAAATAACATCAAAGCTGATAATGTCGTTTGGTCCAAGTTTTAGTTTCGTCAGTCTCTCAGTAAAGTGACTCGAGGCTTTTACGTGTGTGTCTTGCTGTGGAGAAGAGTTACCACATCTTTTTGTTCAGGGAAGCTACAGAAATACACAATAACATTAACAATAAAGAGGAAAACCTCAAGCTGAACGAATCCTGGACGCAGGTACTGTAGCGAACGACCGTTGGAGCGAGCAAGGAGAGATTTACAGCGGTAATGACGACCACAGGAAAGCCCTTGGGCTTTGGCGCGCCAGGCACACGCAACCTGGGGCCGCAAGCACGACTCCACAACCGCACAAATTTGCGCACTGTGTTGATATAGCATACTTGTATTTTGTTTTTTTAAAAAGTTGCACATGATGGTGCAGTATTATGTTGTCATTAATACTGACTGAGAAGTCTGTCAGAACGTTTTGTAACGTCTTTAAATGACCAGCGTGGAGAGGCGCTATTTTCAAAATTTTCAGTTGTAAGAAACCCATTGATGCTCATTTTGACGATATTTTTGCGCCAAGTCATGGGCGTGATTAGTATGGCCTGCTTTCTGAGATATTAGGTATGGGACGCTTCTGTGCCTCATGGTCATTTTCGGCAGGAGCTAGGGTGCAGAGCTGGTGGCGTGTCTGGATGGAGTCCAGCTCAGAGCTGTCCGTTGTTTTCTGTGCGGCAGTCCAGCCGCGTCGTTCCAACACTTTGAAATTTTTCGGGTGATGAGGGTTGAGCAGCGCAGCGCTTATTGACTTGGACGATTTCACTTTGTATTCGAATGTTCGCTGCACCAACTGGAGGAACTTTAACATGACACGTATGTTTAGCGTGTGATGGATTTCAGTGGACTGTGAAACAGCGTCACATACAAACTTCTATGGTAACACATAGGCGGGATTTGGATTTTGGCTCTGCTATCGAGTTCAAATCTGCCAAATACTATTATCTATTCAAGCAATCTTAACTGCACTTACCTACGATTTTAATTCTTTTACTTAAGGTGAAAATCGACAGGAATCTAATAATTTTGAATAGCCTAAGGCCACCATTTTTCTTTGTAAACTGCCGTTGTTTCAAAGAAAATGCCTTTTCTCCATGCTTCACATCGAAATTTTTATTTTTATTTAAACATCCAGACGCGTTTCGCCTTTTTTTTACAAGGCATCTTCAGTGGATGTTCGGTAACTCCTAATTCATTGCCTCTGAGCAAACTGCTTTTTCTCATCTGGCAACCACAGTGATGTGTAACGTAAACAGTGAACTGAAAGTGAACTTTAAGATGTCCACCTGGTTGCCAGATGAGAAAAACCAGTTTGCTCAGATGCAATGAATTAGAAGTTGCCTGACACCCACTGAAGATGCCTTGTAAAAAAAAAAGGCGAAACGCGTCTGGGTGCATAAATAAAAATAAAAATTTCGATGTGCAGCATGCAAAAAAGGCATTTTCTTTCAAAGAACTGCAATTTATATACAGCTGCTGCGAAAATGGCCACTACAAGAAACGTGTTCTTTTTCTTTGTGTTTTTATTGAAAATACAATATTCAGTATCATGACTGTGTTTAGTACATTAAGTAGTATTTTGGTTCGATTAATTTACTCATTTTTCTTAACTTTTTTTACTCACCCTTACAGCAGTAGAGCCACACCTTCTCGTGGGGGTCGTTCACTAGTCCAGACTGCAGTAATTCGGATACTAATTTGAGAACACAGACCCAAATTTTCCTGATTAATTTCTCTACTGTGAGAGAGGAGGGTGGGAGGGGGCTGGCCTAGCAAATTATTGATGCACCACACTGGTATAAGCTTATCATTTCTGTAAGAAGATTTACACATGTATACCTCTTTCCCTCAGCCTAAACCTCCAACGGCGCAGAATCGTAGTGAGACCTTCAGCACCGCATGCCTCGGAATACCTTAATGTGGTCAGGAAGGGACAGATTAGGGATACGAGAATCACATTCGCTTCTTTGAATATTGCCAAACTTTTGCTACACTTTGCACTCGTGCCAACATGGCCTGGACTCGAATCCGGAACTTCCGTGTAAAGCGAATGGTCGGCTTGACTGCTAGGTCAGCCAAACACGTTCCCCAGTCTGACCCAGACTTTGATAAGTCACCGCTTTCGTCTACATCCTACGCTCGCGTAGACGCTGTGAGTCCCGTAGAGGATGAGACATATGAGTGAAGTCGAAGCCCAATTATTAGGCATGAAATACTATATTGCAGTGCTTGTGTTGTTCTAATGTACTTTGCAGTGCCTTTCAGACATGTCTGAAGCACGATGAAATGTTCGTTGGAATAACACAGGCACTGCAAAATGGTTAAAGGACAGAAATAATCCGAGAAAAATCTAGAGTTCTATAAAAAAAAGGATGGCGTATACAGGATCAGATACAAAAGGGACTCTACGAATATCTAGAGTGCCTTACACTAACGATGAGAAAGAAGATCTAATCTTCTTTGGTCATAGAGTCAGTTAGGATAATTGGAGACTCCCATCAAGGACTTTCTTTCCTCTTTAGTGTCTCTATAGTGAAACCGAATTATGCCAAATGGACAATGCTAGTTAGGAAAGACCTTCAGCAACTGGAAACTGACCACAAGTATATCCACGACAGGGATCAATACAGAATAGTCATTAGACTCTCTCCAGTGACCAACAGAAGTGATAGTGGTCCAGAAAGTGGAGCGATATAGGCCCAGGAACGAAAAAACGACACTACCATCGGAATGAGGTAGTACTTGACTAATAGGAAAGCTCGCCATAATTACTAAGTGGCCACAGTACGGCTGAATGGAATACAGTAACACAATAACAGAGGAGGAAATCATCTTTCTGTGAAGATAGGCAACCTCCGGACTGGGAAAATACAAAGCAAAACAATAATCTAACAGTAGATTTAATACTGCTGAATGGAAATGTTTTGTTAAGTAATAATTTCTCCCATTGTTGTGAATAGTACAACCTCCGACGAGATGTTTTTATTCCGTTCTCTTTTTCCTATGACTACATTGGTAATGCTCAGCAACAGTAATCCACCAAATTACCGGCCCATATCATTAACGTCGATATGCAGCACTGTTTTTGGAGCATATATTCTGTTCTAATATTATGAGTTACATCGAAGAGAACGGCCTATTTTCACACAGTCAACAAAGAAATAGAAAATTTCACACTTGTAAAACACAACTAGCTATTTACACGCACGAAGTGTTGAGTGATACTGACAAGGAATTTCAAATTGATTCCGTATTTCTAGATTTCCAGAAGGCTTGTGACACCGTACCACACGAGCTGCTTGTAGTGAAATTGCGTGCTTATGGAGTATCGTCTCACTTATGCGAATGCATTCGTGATTTCCTGTCAGAGAGCTCATAGTTCTTAGTAAATGATGCAAAGTCATCGAGTAAAACAGAAGTGATTTCTGGCGTTTCCCAAGGTAGTTTTATAGACCCTCTTCTGTTCGTTACCTACATAAACGGTTTAGGAGACAATTTGAATAGCCGTCTTAGGTTGTTTGCAGATGATGCTGTCGTTTATCGTCTAGTTAAGTCGTCAGAAGATAAAAAGAAACTGCAAACTGTATGATGCGAAAATTGGCAGTTGACCCTAAATAATAAAAACTGTGAGGTCATCCACATGGTTGCTAAAAGAAATCTGTTAATCTTCGTTTGCACGATAATTCAGTCAAATCTAAGGGCCATAAATTCAACAAAGTACCTAGCAGTTACAGTTATGAACATCTTAAACTGGTAAGAATACATAGAAAATGTTGTGGGGAAGGGAAACTGTGTTTCATTGGGGGAGCACTTAGAAAATGTAACAGGTCCACTAAAGAGACTTCCTACACTAGGCTTCCTCTTCTGCAGTACTGATGCGCGGACTGGGATCCTCACCAGACAGGATTAACGGAGTACGTAAGGTAAGTTCAAACAAAAGCAACAAATTTTGTATAATCACGAAATAGTGGAGAGAATAT
Source organism: Schistocerca piceifrons (assembly GCF_021461385.2). NCBI lineage: Eukaryota > Metazoa > Arthropoda > Insecta > Orthoptera > Acrididae > Schistocerca > Schistocerca piceifrons. The sequence continues at coordinate 394,999,115 of NC_060143.1, read as the reverse complement.
CACTGACATGACACAGGATTTGGGGTGGACATCATTAAAACAAAGGCGTTTTTCGTTGAGACGGAATATTCTCACGAAATTTCTATCACTGACTTTCTAGTCCGAATGGGAAAATATTTTGTTGATGCCGACATACAGAGGTGGAAACAATCATCATATTACAATAAGGGAAATCAGAGCTCGCACGGAAAGATATACACTACTGGCCAGTAAAATTGTTACACCACGAAGATGACGTGCTACAGACGCGAAATTTAATCGACAGGAAGAAGATGCTGTGAAATGCAAATGATTAGCTTTTCAGAGCATTCACACAAGGTTGGCACCGGTGGCGACACCTACAACGTGCTGACATGAGGAAAGTTTCCAACCGATTTCTCATACACAACCAGCAGTTCACCGCCGTTGCCTGGTGAAACGTTGTTGTGATGCCTCGTGTACGGACGAGAAATGCGTACCATCACGTCTCCGACTTTGATAAAGGTCGGATTGTAGTCTATCGCCATCGTGGTTTATTTTATCTTACATTGCTGCTCGCGTTGGTCAAGATCCAATGACTGTTACCAGAATATGGAATCGGTGGGTTTAGGAGGGTAATACGGAACGCCGTGCTGCATCCCAAAGGCCTCGTATCACTAGCAGTCGAGATGACAGGCATCTTATCCAAATGGCTATAACGGATCGTGCAGCCACGTCTCGATCCCTGAGTCAACAGATGGGGACGTTTGCATGACAACAACCATCTGCACGAACAGTTCGACGGCGTTTGCAGCAGCATGGACTATCAGCTCGGAGACCATGGCTGCGGTTACCCTTGACGCTGCATCACAGACAGGAGCGCCTTTGATGGTGTACTCAACGACGAACCTGGGTGCACGAATGGCAAAACGTCATGTTTTTGGATGAATCCAGGTTCTGTTTACAGCATCATGATGGTCGCAACCGAGTTTGGCGACATCGCGGTGAACGCACTTTGGAAGCGTGTATTCGTCATCGCCATACTGGCGTATCACCCGGCGTGATGGTATGGGGTGCCATTGGTTACACGTCTCGGTCACCTCTTGTTCGCATTGACTGCACTTTGAACAGTGGACGTTACATTTCAGATGTTTTACGACCCGTGACTATAAATGGTTCAAATGGCTCTGAGCGCTATGGGACTTAACATCTGTGGTCATCAGTCCCCTAGAACTTAGAACTACTTAAACCTATCTAACCTAAGGACATCACACACATCCATGCCCGAGGCAGGATTCGAACCTGCGACCGTAGCAGTGGCGCGGTTCCGGACTGAGCGCCTAGAACCGCTAGACCACCGCGGCCGGCACCCGTGACTCTACCCTTCATTCGATCAATGCGAAACCCTACATTTCAGCAGGATAATACACGACAACATGTTCGACTGCTGCTCTGGCCAGCACATCCTCCAGATCTCTCACCAACTGAAAACGTCTGGTCAATGGTGGTCGAGCAACTAACTCGTCACAATACGCCAGTCACTACTCTTGATGAACTGTGGTATCGTGTTGAAGCTGCATGGGCAGCTTTACCTGTACACGCCATCCAAGCTCTGTTTGACTCAATGCCCAGGCGTATCCTCAGGATCTATTCACCGAAATTGCGTGAAAATGTAATGACATGTGAGTTCTAGTATAATATATTTGTCCAATGAAGACCCGTTGATCGTCTGCATTTCTTCTTGGTGTAGCAATTTTAATGGCCAGTAGTGTAGATGTTCGTTTTCTACGCACGCTGTTGGAGATTGGAAGGTGATTCGATGAACCCTCTGCCAGGATTTGTGGAGTGTCCATGTAGAGTAGAGTAGATGGAGATGTAGATACGTGATCGAAGAAACGCAGTGGATCATTTGCTTTGCCTCCACCACTTTTACCCCCCTACAGTTTCCAATCCTTTCAGCTCATTTATGGCCACGAAATTTGTTAGAGCTCGAGTAGAATAACTCTTTCATTCACAGACTGCAGTGGTGGATGGCGATGAGGAAATGAGGAAAGACAGTGTTGCTGGCTTGCAGCAAAACAAACTTGATAAGGCTATGGGTTCACCTTCAAAACAGGCAGCACAACGAGCATGATGCGCTCTTGGAAGAACTCAAGATTAGCTGGCGGATGACCCGTAACACTCGCCTGTCTGAAATGTCAATCAGTCATTTTAATCGAAGTATATTGAGATATACCAAAAGCCCTAATGCTACCGAAACGAAAGACAACAAAGATAAGTCCAGGATACTGAGCCGCGCGGGTTTAGCGGAGCGGTCTCAGGGGCTGCAGTCATGGACTGTTCGGCTGATCCCGGCGAAGGTTCGAGTCCTCCCTCGGGTATGGGTGTGTGTGTGTGTGTGTGTGTTTGTCGTTAGGATAATTTAGGTTAAGTAGTGTGTAGGCTTAGGGAATGATGACCTTAGCAGTCAAGTCCCATAAGACTTCACACACATTCGAACATTTCCAGGATACTGAATTCGATCTTTCGAAATTATTTCACCGGGGAAGATCGTAGCACAGTCCCTCCTTTCAATCATCTTACGAACTTCCAAATGGCAGATCTTGAGATAAACGATCCCTTAATAGTGAAAAGACATCAGGACCAGAAGATACTTATAAGATTCTACAAAGATTATGCGAAAGAATTTGTTCCACTTCTCGCAGTAATTCATCGCAGATCGCTGGACCTGCGAATGGTACCCAGCGACTGGTAAAAAAAACGCAGTTCATTCCCGTTTTCAAGAAGAGATGCAGGACAGGTGCACAAAATTACAGATCCATATCGTTGATGTCAATCTGTTGTAGAATTAAGAAACTTGTATTATTTTCATGAATTATGGCGTTTCTGGGAAACGAAAATCTCTAGAAAAATTTTTCAGGTTTCCGCAAACAGAGATCCTACGAAACACAGCTCGCTCACTTCCTCCTTGAAATCTATAGCACTGTAGACAACGGCGCTACGGTTGATGCCGCTTCCTTGACACCGCCCCTCGCTGCAGTTTAGTGAAAAAATACGAACTTATTAAATATCGGACCAGATTTCCGATTTAAGGCTTCCTTGTATAGAGGACTCAGCACGTCGCTCTTAACGGAACAAAATCGGCAGACGTAAAGGTTAATTTCCCCGAGAAAGGGTGATAGGGCCGTTACTGTTTACGATTTATATAAGTGATCTAGCAGAAAGCGTCGGATGCTCTTTAAGACTGTTCCCAGCTGACGTGATTGTCTATAAGCCTGTAGCAACGCCAGAAGACAGTATCTATTTGCAGAATGATCTGCAGCGGATTGATGAACGTTGCAGGCTCTTGATAGTTGACCCTGAACGTAAATAAAATTAACATACTGCGCGTACATAGGAAAAGAAACGCACTACTGTACAACTACACAGTCTGGAAATTTCGCCGCGCTGGCAAGCCGCGCGGTCTCGGGCGTCCTGCACGGTTCGAGCAGCTCTCTCAGTCGGAGGTTCGAATCCTCCCTCGGGTATTGGTGTGTGTGTTGTCCTTAGCGTACGTTAGTTTGATTAAATAGTGACTAAGCCTAGGGACCGATGACCTCAGCAGTTTGATCCCATAAGATCTGATCGTAACTATCCAACTTTTTTTGGAAATTTGTGGTAAGTTTCTGTGGGATCAAACTGCTGAGGTCATCGGTCCCTAGGCTTACACACTACTTAATCTAACTGAAACTAACTTACGCTAAGGACAACACACACATCCATGCCCGAGGGAGGACTCGAACCTCCGACGGGGGTGCCGCACGTACTGTGACAAGGCGTCCCAGACCGCGCGGCTACCCCGTACGGCCACAACTACACTATCGATGACAAATTTCGGGAAACAATATCTACCATAAAATATCTATGAGCAACTACCCAGAGCGACCTTAAGTGGAATGACCACATAAAACATTTTTAACTTTGTGCTCTGCCTTACGGCAGGTCTTGTCATGGAGGAAGCCCCGACAGAGAGGTTGTAAGTAGGCTGCTTAGGTTTTTATGTTGGTAGCGCCACGTAGCGCTCTGTATGAAAATCACTGCCACTGCTGTGTGCAGTCTGAGGCTGGTTGGTATTGTTGGAATATTCGCTATTGTAGTGTTGGGCAGTTGGATGTGAACAGCGCGTCGCGTTGTGCAGTTGGAGGTGAGCCGCCAGCAGTGGTGGATGTGGGGACAGAGATGCCAGAGTTTTGAGAGCGGACGATATGGACGTGTGTCCGTCTGAAAGTGGAAATTTGTAAGACTGGAGATCATGAACTGATAAATGCATGATAACTTTTGAACATCATTAAGGTAAATACATTGTTTGTTCTCTATCAAAATGTTTCATTTGCTAACTGTGCCTGTCAGTAGTTAGTGCATTCCGTAGTTATAATCTTTTATTTAGCTGGCAGTATTGGCGCTCGCTGTATTGCACTAGTTCGAGTAACGAAGATTTTTGTGAAGTGAGTAATTCATGAAAAGTATAGGTTATTGTTAGTCAGGGCCATTCTTTTGTAGGGATTATTGAAAGTCAGATTGCGTTACGCTAAAAATTTTGTGTGTCAGTTTAGTGATGATCAGAATAAGTAAAGAGAGAAATGTCTGAGTACGTTCTGTTTTACTCAGCTGTCTCTGTATCAAATAACGTAGAAGTTTACCAGCACAGTAATTCATAATTTTTTTAAGGGGACGCATGAGCGTCTAGGGCAAGTGATTTCAGTGGTGGTTTCCCGTCGCCTTCCACTGAAGACGATGAAATGATAATGAGGACAACACAACACTCAGTCCCTGAGCGGAGAGAATCTCCGACCCAGCCGGGAATCGAACCCGGGCCCCTTGGCGCGACAGACCGCCGCGCTGACCACTCAGCTATCGGGGCGGACACCACGTAAAACAAAAGCAGCTTCCAGACAGATTCACGAGAAGGATCGCAAGGTAATGTAAGTCATCCATTAAGGCGGCTTTTCGACCTTTTCTGGAGTACTGTTCATCGATATGGGGTCAGTATCGGGCAGGATCGATGGAAGTGATAGAGAGGATTGTTTAGCCGGCGTGAGATTGTTAACGATATGCTGAACAAACTCCATTAGCAGAAATTACTGGAGAGGCATTGTGCATCACGGAGAGGTTTAATACTGAAATTTCGAGGAAGAGTTGAACAATATATTACTTTATCCTACGAACATCTTGCGTAATGAACATGAAGAGAAGAATCGAGAAGTTAGAGCCAATACAGATGCTTATCGACAATCATTCTACTCACGCGCCATTCGGGAATGGAACAAGGTAGGCGGTGCAGTTAGCGGTACCAGAAGTACTCTCCACCACACTCCATTAGGTAATTTGTGGAGTATGATGTAGATGCAGATCTAGAAGGGTGCATTTGCCTAAATCAGTTTACTTGATATAAACACCCGAAAGCAACCACTTCCACTTCATTCACTTAACGGGCGACCACGAGGCATATCAGCTGCTGCCACCACTCTAGTACGATTTCGGCTTCTTTTCGGGGTAGCCGGGCCCTAATTTCGTTTGTGACGACATCCTTTTTTTGTGCATGCACATTCTCAAATGTTTCGCTCTGAATCAATTGCTTCCACTTCATAATGCGTAGTGGCTTCTCCGAGAACAACTACGTTACTAATGTACGTCACTTATGTCATCTTCTTTGGGAGAATTGAAAAAACGAAATTCTTTCCCGCGGGGCAGAGATAAACATTCGTTGACAAATGACACAACCACGCGTGTTCCACGAAGCGTGACTGTTCCGTAAGCACTGTGCGCGTTCGGAATAAGTGGAAATGTTCGGCTCTTCGGACGGCGCAAAAACTTTCCATACGCTTAATGAACGGATGACGCTCATTCGGCAAGCGTCCGCACGCGATGAGCCCGTGACGTCACAGTGGAATCCGATGCCCGCAGCGTGCCATGACGCCACGGCCTGAGTCTTCCTCTCAATACCTCCCTCCGGTAGGACGGGAGCGGCGGCAACTTTCACGGTGCATCAGACGTCCCTGTCTGGGGCTGAGTCATGCGGAACCGGCGGCACAGGTCATCTTCAAATGTTGTGGTGTCTAGGAAGCCTGCATACTCGGTTCGCTAGACCAGCATACAAATAAATCGTATTAACGAGTTTTAATGCAATAATTACAATACTTAACTTGCGCATTTACACGGCCGGCAGGAGTGGCCGAGTGGTTCTAGGCGCTACAGTCGCAGGTTCAAATCCTGCCTCGGGCATGGATGTGTGTGATGTCCTTAGGTTAGTTAGGTTTAAGTAGTTCTAAGTTCTATGAGACTGATGACCTCAGCAGTTAAGTCCCATAGTGCTCAGAGCCAGTTGAACCATTTTGAACCTTTCCAGGATTCATGTCTGAAATACTCCTCTGTGATACAGACAAGGGTGAGATTGAGTCAATAATTAAATAACTGAAGGCGAAGGACTCTGATGGATATGATGGAGTGCCTAGCAGAATATAAAAGTACTGTGCTGCGCATGTTAGCCCTGTATTTAGCCATATCTGTAATTTTTCCTTTAGGAATGGTCAGTTTCCTGATCGATTAAACTAGTAGTAAAGCCGCTTTATAAAAAGGGAGAAAAGGATAATGTAGACAATTTTAGACCTATTTCTATGCCATCAGCGTTTGCTAAAGTTACTGAAAAGGCTGTGTATGTAAGGCTAATTGATCATTTGGTATCACACGATTTGCTGTCAAATGTACAGTTCGACTTTAGAAGTCGTTTAACAACTGAAAATGCTATACTCCCTTTTCTCTGTGAGGTACTGGATTGATTAAACAAAATATTTCGAACGCTACGCATTTTTTTAATAAACTACTGCGTTTGATTGTGTTGATCACAAAATGTTATTCCAGAAGTTGGATCATTGCGGAATACAGGGAATAGCTCACAATTGGTTCACCTCTTACTTCAACAGCAGACGACAAAAGGTCATTATTCACAGTGTTGAGAATGGCTGTGATGTTGGGTCTGAGTGGGGTACAATCAAATTGGGGGTGCCTCATGGATCTGTTTTGGGGACACTCCTGATCCTTATTTATATAAATTATATGTTCTCTAGTATTACGGATAATTCTAAAATATTTCTGTTTGCTGATGACACTAGCCTGGTAGTAAAGGATGTTGTATGCAACATTGGCTTGGTTTCGAATAGTGCAATTCATGACATAAGTTCATGGCTTGTAGAAAATAAACTAACGCTAAATCACAGTACGACTCAGTTTTTACAGTTTCTAACACACAATTCAACAAAACCTGACGTTTTAATTTCACAGAATGGGCATAGAATTATTGAAACCGAACAGTTCAGATGTCTAGGTGTTCAGATAGATAGTAAACCGTCGTGGAAAGCCCACGTTCAGGATCTTACTCGAAGTCTTAAGGCTGCAATTTTTACTATTCGAACGGTACCTGAAGTGAGTGATCGTTCGACACGAAAATTAGTCAACTTTGCTCATTTTCATTCGTTTATGGCGTATGGTACTATATTTTGGGGTAATTCTTCCCATTCTAGAAGGATATTTTTGGCTCAGGAACGCCCAGTTCGGACATAAGTGGTGCAAGTTCACTAGTCTGGGTATTTTGACATTGGCCTCTCAATATATATATTCCTTACTGTCATTTCTTGTTAACAATATTAACTTATGCCCAAGAATAAGCATTTTGCACTCAGTTAATACTCGGCAGAAATCAAACCTGCATTTTGATCGGACTCCCTTAACTCTTGTGCAGAAAGGTGTGCAGTATACAGCTGCATCCATTTTCAGTAAGCTACCACTAGAATTCAGAAACCTTAGCAGTAGTCCAAGCGCTTTCAAATCGAAACTGAAGAGTTTCCTCAAGGGACACTCCTATTCCGTCGAGGATTTCCTTGAAGAATTAACCTCATTCTTGTTGTATTGTTGATTGCGTTTACTTAAACTTATGGCTTGACTTCTTTCGGGTTCATAAACACATTATTTTTATCTGTTATTACTTTTATGTTGTAATTACGTGACCGAGCGGTTCTAGGCACTACAGTCTGGAACCGCACGACCGCTACGGTCGCAGGTTCGAATCCTGCCTCGGGCATGGATATATGTGATGTCCTTATGTTAGTTAGGTTTAAGTACTTCTAAGTTCTAGGAGACTGATGACCTCAGAAGTTAAGTCCCATAGTGCTCAGAGCCATTTTTTTTTTTTTTTTTTTTGGTAATATCATGTAATGACACGTTCCATGACCTTGGAGATTTGCTCCTCAATTTCGTACTACGGATCTTCACGTGTAAGTCAAATAAAATAAATAGGTAATTTACACACTCACTCTGCTTACATATAATGTGTTTACAACGATGAACTTGCAGCAACAGCAAGTAGTGCCTAGACTGGTGTACTTATTTCTCGTTACTCTTCTTCTTTCAGCTTGTGATTCATCACAATACATGTTGTATTAGTTACATGGGATGCTGAAGAAACAACCATCCAAACATAGTCTTGTGTGGCACGCTCCGCGCTGCAAGACGCCACTCATTGCTCCTCAGGAGCTGCAACAGTCACAGTTGCGCATACAGCCGTTGCCCCTGCACTATCCAGACTCTGGCTTCCATGGGCCAGCCTCGATCCGGCCACTGATTCAGGGTTGTGGCAACAATCATCTCTGCGGCTGCAGCTGCAGCCAGGCTGCTCACACTGAGGCAACACATCATGTCCTCCTCCCCCACTTTCTCGCCCCAAACCGCAAGGTACGTACTCCTCCCTGCTCCTCGTCACAGCCAGCAACAGCATCAGCATCAAGTAGTTGTAGTTATATCAACAGTAATAATCCCGTGACTAGCGGCAATTCCGTCCCCTGTCCTTTCAATGAAGGACTTCATATCAGTAACGCCTTACCACATTAAGTGGTAACTGCAGACGCCTTTGAGGAGTGAATCTCATTCACTAGCATTGAGAACCCAGCAAGAGGGTACCGTGACCCTGTAGGGTTTCTGAAAGCATACCTTTCTGTTCTGAAAGCGGAGCTCCTCTCGGCTGTTAATGATCCACAGTATATCACCATTAATGTAGCACTATGATGTGGCTCAAACTGTCATACATGCCCAACAGTCCTCTGGCATTGTAAACACAAGCCTTCGCTATCTTTGGAGGGAAATGGCGTGTATCGCGGACCACATCAATCATGGAGTGGTTTCATGAGGCCACCTTATGTGCTATAACGAACCGGCTTTCTGAGATAGAAAAGAGTCGGCTAAAGTACTCAGCCAAATACTACACCCTGACATCCATACGCATGCCTAAGGTCCAGTAAATGGAGGGTCCAGCTATATTAAGCTTACTAATGATATAGCTGATAAGAAGGCAGGTATTAATGTCAAAAATAAAACCGATCGGACTTGTTTAGCACAGTCGATCCTGGCTTGTGAAAGAAATGACACAAAAAAACAGTGCACATCTCGATACGGTAGATATCTTGGCATTGTAACTTTGATGGTATCTAGTTCCCCATCAAGATCTAGGTTATACTTAAATTTGAAGCGGAGAATACTGGAATATCAGTTCGTGTTTATGGCCTGGAGAAATGCAAGTCAAGTGAGCAACAAAAGCAGGATAAATATATCGTCGTTGGACCTTTATCAAAATTTGTGGGTGATCGAAACATTCATGTGAACATGCTGTACTCCGACGAAGACGAACATCATTATGTTTGGATCAAGGACATGTCTGATTCATTTTCTCCCAAATTAGTAAACACATGCATAAATAGCATATTTGTCTAAGGCGCCTCAATGCCTTTTCCTCAGACAAGTTATTAGCAAAGCATCTAATAGGCTGCACCCTCAGTACATGTTATTATACCTAATTAATGCCCATTGTCCACCAACACAGGTGACGCCCATCTGTGGTGTATGTCGATACAGAATGCCTTCTCGCTATTGCGACCTGCTGTGAAGCCCACAGCCTCACGTACTACCTTCACAGAAAACCATGTACCCAGGGATAATCCTGCAGTTTGGCTTCTCACTGAGATAGAAAAACTTTTATCGGAAGTTGATAAGCTTTACAGTGACAAAATTTTCACGACTAAATAGAAAGACAATGAAGTTTTGTACAATAACGCGGTTTACTACCATATTTGTGCTCTGCTGATAGATAGAAAAGCGGTAACTCCTCATTAGGACCACTGTCATCTTACAGGGAGTTCTGAGGGGCCGCCCATAACACACGCAACATGAAGTATCAAATCGGCGACTCATACCAGTTTTTTTCATAATTTAAGAGGGTATGACGCTCACTTTCTTGTTGAGAACTCGCTAATTTCGGTAATGAGAAGGTTCAGTTCAGTGTCCTGCCTGAGAGTGTAGAGAATTATATTTAATTCTTCAAACGAATGACGCCAAGAATTACGCTCCACTTCGTTGACTCGCTACGTTTTATGCAGGATCACTCCAGAAATTTGTTGAAACTCTGCCTCGGAAAGATATGCATATCACTCGAGCTGCATTTCCAGATTAGGAAAAATTTCAACTAGTGACTAGCAAGGGAATTCTTCTATACAGTTATCAGGATAGTATGTAAAATCTCAACAGAACCTGGTTTCCTGGCATTACTGCATTCCCCAGCAACCTAACAGGCTACGCCATATCTGATGCAGAGTATGAGCATGCTGTGAATATCCAGCAGGAATTCAACATCTCCACTTTATGACAATATGCATAGCTTTATATGTACACAGATGTGTACTTGCTCACATATGTTTCCGAGAAATTCCGTAGTCTATCCATAACTATATATTCTCTGGAATCCGCTTTACATTACACAGCACCTGGGTTGCCTTGGGTCTCAATGCTCAAGAAAACGAAGTGCAGCATCAAACTATTGACCAATGCTAACATGCTTCTTTTCTTTGAGCGAGGAATCTGAGGGGGATGTTGTCAATGCGTCCATAGGTACAACAAGGCAAGTAACCTGCATATGGGTGAGAGGGTCAATGCATCCCTTCATTTCACTTACATTTACTTGGATGCTAACTGGCGAGTTTCGATGGGTGCCCAAAGAAGAATGCAAGGGATTAGTTGGAAAGACCGATGGTATGGCAGCTGATTCTGATGTGGTGGAGGCAGAACTCATGTGCCCTACTAGTTTGTATGATGCATACACCGATTTGCCGCTATGTCCGCAGCAACTAGTTCTGCAACAAGGCTCCATCTCCAAGTTCATGAAAACGCTGGGTAATAAGCAGAGACACATTATTCATGATAGTAATTTCCAGTAGTGCCTCAGATTGGGGATGAGGCTGGTTAGAATCACACGGGCCATCTTCTTCAAGCAACCCCACCTGTTGAAGGATTATATTGGTTTGAATACGACACTGAGGGTTTCTGTGACTTTGAGAACATATTTTAAAATTACTAATTCAGTTTTCGCCAAAAAAATGGACAATTTGAGGGAACAGTGAGAGATTTTGATTAGAACTGAATGGGATAGGCCTGGGGGCATGAAAAAATGCACCACCATACCAAATTTTAAATGGGTAATAATATACAAGTAGTATTGGGACACAAGTTCTGCGCCATTTCGTTTGTGTGGGTTGTATACATTCAGGAGCAAGCATAAATCCAGCAGTAAGTTATACCTTCCGTTACCCTACTGTTGTGCTAATTGATTTATGACTCCCTGAGGGTTGACTTATGGCCCTCTGGGATAATCCATCCTTCTGAGAAACCCCGACAAATCCTCCTCCCCTACCACTCTAGGAAATTCTCAAGACCCTGTCCACCTCGGCAATTTCAGCACAATTTTTATATTTCTCTCTCCTAAATCTCCCCCTTCTGGAAAATCTCCCAGCCATCCCCTCCCTGACCTCATCTGGAAATTGGCAGGAAAAAGAATAATTACGTGCTGGAGAGGAAGGATATACCGATATGAAATTCAAGCAAATGTCAATAATATGTTGTTCAGTTCAATTTGCATATTCTATATTCAATCATTTTGTGGGAGACAGTGCTCCTCTGCCCTCCCCCCCACCCATCCATTTGTGAATTGATGGGAAAAAGGCTTAGTCTATGCTGAGCAGCCAGACTGGGAGGATCTCAAGATACAAAATGGACTGTATATTCGAGCAAAATATTGTTTATTTATTTAAACATTAATTAAATTAGTCTATTAAACTGGTGAGAATTGCTGGGCCGAGCTTCTTTTCATTTGGGCGTGAAAAGTAGCCCACTCTCATAATGTCATAATTGTGGTATCAAAAACAGCAGGAAACAGTCCATTTGCAAGACCCTATCAAATTAATGTGGGGATGTTCATACTAGAGCTATCCAAAATCCTCAGGTATGCCTTTCACTATGAATTTGCAAAACCTCACTTTGCTGATTCTAAATTACATGATACAGGCAAGAAAAAGGAGTCACTATGCTTTGGGGTACCTAGTTTCAGCTACTTTCCAAGGTCACCCAACTGTTTCCTCCACCCAATTTACGATGATCTACATGCAAATATTTTTGATGGGGGAGAGAGTAGTTGGGTGACCTTAAAAATTAGCCTAAACTACCTATTTACTCATCAATGGCGTTTGCAATCACTGAGTATTCTAACTGTGGTAGGACGTTACTAATCTGATGCCCTTCACTAAAAGGACGTCGAAGGGAACTGCAGCGAGCCACAGGAAAACACTGTTATAGTAACTATAACAAGTTGACAGCGATGCTGCTGCTGGCTGTGACAAGTAGCAGGGAGGTGCATGTACCTTGAAGTTCGGTCGATAAAGTGGGGAGGAGGAGATGTTCATTGCCCCATTGTGAGCACCTACTTGTGGCTGTGGCAGCAGAGATGGTTGTTGCCACCACCCTGAACCACTTGCCAGTGGGAGGCCGCCCATGGACGCCAGAGAGGAGCTAGTGTGGTCGCAGCGGTGTGGGGCCACTGTGGATGCTACAGCTTTCTGTGCAGTGATGAGTGGCGTCTCACACAGCAGAGAATGCTGCACAGGACCTCGTCTGGATGGTTGTTTCTTCGCTACCTCCTGTTTCTGCGTCACAGTGTATTATGGTGAGGCACCTGCTGAAATAAGAAGAATAATGAGAATTAAGTACATCGTTCTAGACATTGCTTGCTGCTGCTGCAAGTACATTGTTATAACCATAGATTATGTGTACGCAGTGTAAGAGTGTGTATACATTACGTATATTGCTCTGGCTCCATGGCATATCCCTAGGGTCATCAGGAATCACCTCCAGAATCTCCTCACACTGACACAGCTCCCTCTCCATCTTCTCCACCAAACTTGTAATCTCATCATTATCGCACAAACCACCGTGGATCCATCGATCCAGCTCACTGAAGTCGCCTACAGCATACGTTTTAATAAAATAAAAATGTATACACACACAAAACCAAGAAAATATTTTTTTGTATCTTCCACATACATGATAGCTGTGTTGAGGAAGGTGTTGCAACCTCTACCTCTCCCTGCTCCTCCTCCTTGAAATCATCTACAACAACAAATAATATGTCCATACAACAACATATTATGTATACACACAGTGCTACAACGAAATTTTAGAACGAAATTTTGCTAAACAATATGTGTCAGCAATATATCACATGTACACACAGTGCTATTACGAGAAAAATATATCAATACGTATGATGATGATGATGCAGTTGTGTCTGCTGCCTCTCATCTTCCAGCTGATCCACGATTTGGTGGATATATGCTGAAACAATAAAACGACGACATGTATTCAATACTACGAAATTCTTTGTCAGTGAAGTGCAAAAAAAAAAAAGAAAAGTTACAGTCATCGATTTGAATAGGTACTTACCCAACAATTCCCATTCCGCTGATTGCCTACGGCGTTTTCCACTGGTGCTGCTGCTGTTCATTGATGCTGACTACTTCATGGTAGATGCACTATCGAAATCTTGACACATTAACAAGGAGAACTGGTCATAGAGACTAGAGCACAGTGATGACACTGGAGATGGGTTCAAAAATGGCTCTGAGCACTATGGGACTTCTGAGGTCATCAGTCCCCTAGAACTTAGGACTACTTAAACCTAACTAACCTAAGGACATCACACACATCCATGACCGAGGCAGGATTCGAACCTGGGACCGAAGCGATGGCACGGTTCTAGACTGTAGTGCCTAGAACCATTCGGCCACTCAGGCTGGCACTGGAGATGGGGTTTGACTTTACATACCTTCGCTGGTTCAGCTTTATCCAATAGAAATACAGTATTCCGAGATCGATGAAAACCTCCGTCTGTGTATGGACGTGGTGGTTCATGCATGTCTTCACAGGAGGTAGCCACTTGAGAGAATGGAGATGGTTTGGTGGGAATTTCCCAGTCATCAAGTATCAAAGGATGCTACCATCCTGTGCTTTGTCTGTCAGGACATAACCACTTGAGACAGTGTATGTGTTCCAAGGCCACACACAAATATGAATTCCCCAGGAATCATATATCAAAGGGGTACCACCAGTGATGCAATGTTTGGGACTGGGGGTCAGAGGAAGTTGGCATCCAGTATCACACATTCCTTGAGGGGATCAAGAAGCGGGCAGGCCGCCTGGATGCACTGGCGGCTGTTGCAGTGCCCTCTGACCAGCCGTATTATTAATAATTGCCTTTGACTGCTTTTGTAAACATATATGTTGCATGGAATGCGTAGAGGAGAGTGCTCGTGCTCTCAAACATCGGTGCATACAAGACCTGTTATATTTAGCACTACAACCTATCTGTGGAAGAAATTTAATCTCTCGATTTGCAGTATGTTTCTGTGTGATTCTCATGTGTTGAAAATATGTTTTATTATGATTAAGTGAGGTGTGAGTGTTTTAAGCGATCTATTTGACTTCTCTAAATTTTTAAACAATTAATTTGATAGGGTAGTGCAAATTGACTATTTCCTGCTATTTTTGATATTGCAGTTCTGATGTCATAAAATTGGGATATTCTCCCTCCCATATAAACAGAAGCACAGCCCAGCATTTTACACCAGTATTCAATTAATGCTTGAAGTAATAAACAATATATAGCTCGAATTTACCCCCCTTTTCGTGTCGTGGCATCCTCCGAGTTCTGCAGCTCAGCACAGACTGAGTCTTTTTCCCAACGTTTCAGAAGTGGGAGACAGAGGGGAGGATCCCTGTCTCCCACAGACTGACTGAGTAAAGAATATGCAAATTGAATTGAACAGTATATTAATAACATTTTTCTGAATTTCGTATCGTGAGATCCTTCCTCTCCAGCACATACTAAGTCTTCCTCCAAGTTGCAGATGTAGGAGGGGAGAGGAGAGCTGTGGGGTTTCCCAGGATGGGAAGGGCGTAATTAATTGATCAATTCAATTAATTAGTCAATTAATTTGATATCAAAAGAATGCTTGTGTTGGCAAGGGGAAGAGAGAACGATTGGGTATTTCCCTGAGAGGTGGGAGAGGGGTGGCACAGTGGCAATTTCTCATAAGGGTGGATTATCTGCAGGGGGTCATGAATCAACCCTCAGGAGTCAAAAATCAATTAGCAGCAAAATAGTTTAGGGGAAGGGGGATAATTTGCCCCTGAACGTATGCTTACTGCTTAATGTATACAACCCATACAAACAAAACTGCCCAGAACGGGCTTTATCCCAATACTGCAGAATTGCTTATGTGATTGCATTTTTGTGATTTTGGCTTACAGCATGCGCTACTGATATACCCGATTTTTGAAACTTCCCCATTGCAGCCAAATATTGCATAATGGTGGTGTGATCACAGTTCATCACATTTGACAGTTCTCGAGTGCACTTACGTGGTTCATTGTAGGTTAATGGGATTAACCGATCTTCATTGAACCCTGAAGGTCGTCCTGAATGTGAAGACAATCCTGCCTAAACCAAAAAACCATTTTATTACCGTGCTCTGTCCAATGCCGTTACCCCACACACGGCGCATATGTTTCTGGCTGCCTGCGCTGTTGTTGCCCCTGTACTGAAATCAACCAGAAGTATATGTCGGAAATTTCCCGATTTCTCCACTTGGAACTCCATTTTCTAGCATCCATAGCGGCACTCACCATTTCCAAATGACAATATACAAACTCAAATGACGATATACAAACTCAAATAGCAACAGTGAAACAAATAAAAAATGGGAATCGATAAATAATCCCATAGCAACCGAAATACCAACAGCAGAACAAAAATGCTACGAACTTGTGCATCAACCTAATACAAGACGTAGGGTGTAGTTACTTCGTTCAAAGAATTGCATTAAACAACGTCGTCAAAATTAATTATTTTTTACGTGGGTTACATGTCGCTGACGACGTGCAGATACACTCGTACAATGGATTTTGCCTGGTTGTGATGTTCCATTTCAATGTCAATTTTCATACCGTAACATAATGGAATTTATGGTGAGATCGCTATTAACAAATGCAGTTTACTATAATAACTCGATGCAGAGTTTTCAGCATTTCACCTGACCCTATCTATGGGTTTTATGCAACACCTTAAAAACGACGAGTGTGATTCTCACATTCTCTCGCTTTCTAAGTGCAAACTATTAGTCCTACAGGAAAAAATGAACAGCATCTTTTTGTAGTAAATTTAATGCAATTGAATTCTGTACTGGAATGCACTGGAGGGCACGGTTTTGGACTTACTCAAGGGAGACGTGTTTAATGTCACTTTTGTACATTTTTCTGAATAATTCGAAAACTATGGTCTCTAGTGAAAACGTATCCTAGTACAGAATTTAACTACATTTACTTTCCTACAAAATGGTCCTGTTCATTTTTTCTGCATAAGTAGTAGTTTGTACCTAGCGAGCGAGGGAATATGAAAATCTCTCAGGTTGTGTTTGAATGGGTTGTACGGGCAGCTGAATCACCGTGTTTCTTCTTTTGCATACAAGGCTGAGATTCGTCTTCAAAGATGATCGGTATCGGTAGCACGCCGGGCTAGCCACGTGGTCTAACACGATGCTTCCAGAAGCGGGAAAGCGTGCCGGTTCCCGGCAAGAATCCGCCCGGCGGATTAGTGTCGAGGTCCGGTTTTCCATCCGTCTCGGCGAATGCGGGCTGTTTGCCTTATTCTGCCGCTGTTACACTATGTCGGCGATTGCTGCCCACACACTGTCTTCTCGTACGCGTACACCATCATTACCACGCAAACATTTTAGTGGCCTGAAACTTCCTGGCAGATTAAAACTGTGTGCCCGACCGAGACTCGAACTCGGGACCTTTGCCTTTCGCGGGCAAGTGCTCTACCATCTGAGCTACCGAAGCACGACTCACGCCCGGTACTCACAGCTTTACTTCTGCCAGTATCTCGTCTCCTACCTTCCAAACTTTACAGAAGCTCTCCTGCGAACCTTGCAGAACTAGCACTCCTGAAAGAAAGGATATAGCGGAGACATGGCTTAGCCACAGCCTGGGGGATGTTTCCAGAATGAGATTTTCACTCTGCAGCGGAGTGTGCGCTGATATGAAACTTCCTGGCAGATTAAAACTGTGTGCCCGACCGAGACTCGAACTCGGGACCTTTGCCTTTCGCGGGCAAGTGCTCTACCATCTGAGCTACCGAAGCACGACTCACGCCCGGTACTCACAGCTTTACTTCTGCCAGTATCTCGTCTCCTACCTTCCAAACTTTACAGAAGCTCTCCTGCGAACCTTGCAGAACTAGCACTCCTGAAAGAAAGGATATAGCGGAGACATGGCTTAGCCACAGCCTGGGGGATGTTTCCAGAATGAGATTTTCACTCTGCAGCGGAGTGTGCGCTGATATGAAACTTCCTGGCAGATTAAAACTGTGTGCCCGACCGAGACTCGAACTCGGGACCATTGCCTTTCGCGGGCAAGTGCTCTACCATCTGAGCTACCGAAGCACGACTCACGCCCGGTACTCACAGCTTTACTTCTGCCAGTATCTCGTCTCCTACCTTCCAAACTTTACAGAAGCTCTCCTGCGAACCTTGCAGAACTAGCACTCCTGAAAGAAAGGATATAGCGGAGACATGGCTTAGCCACAGCCTGGGGGATGTTTCCAGAATGAGATTTTCACTCTGCAGCGGAGTGTGCGCTGATATGAAACTTCCTGGCAGATTAAAACTGTGTGCCCGACCGAGACTCGAACTCGGGACCTTTGCCTTTCGCGGGCAAGTGCTCTACCATCTGAGCTACCGAAGCACGACTCACGCCCGGTACTCACAGCTTTACTTCTGCCAGTATCTCGTCTCCTACCTTCCAAACTTTACAGAAGCTCTCCTGCGAACCTTGCAGAACTAGCACTCCTGAAAGAAAGGATATAGCGGAGACATGGCTTAGCCACAGCCTGGGGGATGTTTCCAGAATGAGATTTTCACTCTGCAGCGGAGTGTGCGCTGATATGAAACTTCCTGGCAGATTAAAACTGTGTGCCCGACCGAGACTCGAACTCGGGACCTGAGCTTCGGTAGCTCAGATGGTAGAGCACTTGCCCGCGAAAGGCAAAGGTCCCGAGTTCGAGTCTCGGTCGGGCACACAGTTTTAATCTGCCAGGAAGTTTCATATCAGCGCACACTCCGCTGCAGAGTGAAAATCTCATTCTGGAAACATCCCCCAGGCTGTGGCTAAGCCATGTCTCCGCTATATCCTTTCTTTCAGGAGTGCTAGTTCTGCAAGGTTCGCAGGAGAGCTTCTGTAAAGTTTGGAAGGTAGGAGACGAGATACTGGCAGAAGTAAAGCTGTGAGTACCGGGCGTGAGTCGTGCTTCGGTAGCTCAGATGGTAGAGCACTTGCCCGCGAAAGGCAAAGGTCCCGAGTTCGAGTCTCGGCCGGGCACACAGTTTTAATCTGCCAGGAAGTTTCATATCAGCGCACACTCCGCTGCAGAGTGAAAATCTCATTCTGGAAACATCCCCCAGGCTGTGGCTAAGCCATGTCTCCGCTATATCCTTTCTTTCAGGAGTGCTAGTTCTGCAAGGTTCGCAGGAGAGCTTCTGTAAAGTTTGGAAGGTAGGAGACGAGATACTGGCAGAAGTAAAGCTGTGAGTACCGGGCGTGAGTCGTGCTTCGGTAGCTCAGATGGTAGAGCACTTGCCCGCGGAAGGCAAAGGTCCCGAGTTCGAGTCTCGGTCGGGCACACAGTTTTAATCTGCCAGGAAGTTTCATATCAGCGCACACTCCGCTGCAGAGTGAAAATCTCATTCATTTTAGTGGCCTGTTGTGGGGCTGTGAACCACTGAGGGCTATGGTGGAACGAAGCCTCCCCGACGTTTCTAGGTCCCCAGTGCAGTACACACACACAGTAGGTATTTGATTTAGTCATCCGGGAGTGTAGGCCAAAGTGCACGTTAACCTCCCACTTATTTAACGTCATTACGGGAATTACCGTTTGTATGGGTCATACATTGTAGAACTGTGTCCTAAGTGGTCTGTAATCTTGACGTTGCAATTTCTTACTGTGTTATTGAATAATAACGCAAAGTGGTTCACGCGTTCCCTTCATTCAGTTTTATTCCATTTATGAAATTTATAGCGCTTTTATAGGTTGTTCCCACATGCTCTTGTACTCTTACTTTAATCTGCGGTTGATGTAAGCACAAACAGTAACATGCATTTCGCCTTCAGCAGAAACGTTACGCAAGCAAGCTTCCTTCAGCATCAACATTTCTCATTTATTTTCATGCATCTTACAACCAGTACAAGGTAAGTCAGTGTTACCGAGACCTCATGCTGATCTTGAATATGTTTGAAATTGACTACTGTATTTCAGATTCATTAGTGAACAGGAGCTAAGGTTCACAAAGTGACGTCTTACATCCACATTACACATATCTTCCTATAAGGAAGGACACAGACACATAGGTCCTGCCAGAAAATTAGGAATTATTGTCGCATTGCATTCATTTAAAAAAAACCTTTTAAGTCCCGCTTTTATTCTTCCCTGCGCTACGAAATTCCTCCCTGCTCGTGAATATAACAATCAGAACGAAATCAGATCACATTAATATTCATTCTTGTATCAAAATCTTGCATATTTTGCGTGTTTTCAGGACATTATTACTGAAGTCATACCAGTTATGTACTCAGTTTAGTTCAAAACAAAAAGTAGAGGGATTTCTGGGTCAAGACTGAAAGCTTGCAGAAGATAGAGGACAGCATCAAAACAGCTGAAACATTCATCACTCCCTAAACGCTACGCCCTCTCACTGCAGCTACTCTCCCCCATTTCTTAATAGTTTTAACATTTTGTTACTTGTGATAGATCTTCAACTTTTCTTTTGTTGGCTTCTCCTTCGATTCCAATGTGTTACACCTTACCGTTTCTCAATAAATGTTCTAAAAGTTCCATTTTCCGTTTTGGATAGTTGCTGCGAGAATTCTCCGCTCATTATCCTACTTCAGAACACCTTCGTTAGACGTTCTTCCTGTGCAGCTAGTCGTAGACAGCGTTGCAAACATTTGCGTAGCTTCTACACGTCTTCTGCTTTTAACCATGTACGGCTTTCACGTCCGTACAAGACCACATTCCAGTTATATCGCCGGCCGCTGTGGCCGAGAGGTTCTAGGCGCTTCAGTCCGGAAGTGCGCAGCTGCTACGGTCGCAGGTTCGAATCCTGCCACGGGCATTACCGTGTGTGATGTCCTTAGGTTAGTTAAGTTTAAGTAGTTCTAAGTCTAGGGGACTGATGACCTCAGATGTTAAGTCCCATAGTGCTTAGAGCCGTTCTAACCAGGTATATCGTCTATTGTTTTCTGCATTAAAGACCTTCTTCACTAACAGTTGTCACTGAAGACGCGTTTAGTTGTAAGGGTTTTTCTGATTTCCATGCTGCAATTGTTGTTTGTTGTAATTAATGTGTCTAAATTACGAAATTTACCAGCTTTTTCTATTTTATGGTTTTCAAAATGGGTGTGAGGTATCCTCTTCATTTTTGATTTCCTTACTATAATAATTTAGCATTTTTTACTATTAACTTCAATCTTTTTCAGAATTGCAGAAAATTTAGTATGTATATCCCGTATTTGTTTTCCACTATCACCAATTACGACAATATTACCTGACAATTACTTTAAAGAAGAAAAGACTTGAATTAGGGGGGTCGCCAGAGGTAGCTACCTGTCTCCTTCGGGGGTCAACGTTTTTACGTAGGAGCATCAGGAGAGAGCTGAAATCAGCGGTCCTTAAAGCAACAGAAATTTGGATGTATGTGGACGATACTTTCATAGTGTAGCAGAAGAATTGGATTTGGGAAATCACCTCAAACTTATAAGGTACCCCTTCTGTTCATGCCACGTTTTATTCCCTTGTATTCCAGTTTTACGATTTTGTATCGCATCTACAGATATCAAGTAGCATTCAGTGGATAAAGCGGTACTGCAGAACACACGCAGACGGGAGTAAGATGTGCTGAAGGAAGGAAATGTGGCGTTGCCAGTGGACGGTGCTGTGAGGCGCTGTGGCTAGACATGAGAATGCCCGTTACGTCACCAGCGAGGTACTTAGGGAGGGCACAGTTAGCCGCCGCGAAGCAAGTCATCTTCTTAAATAAATGTTTGTTAATAAAAGTTGCTTTCTCCAGTACAGGTATTAAGAGAAGCCTATAGGCCATAAGTATTTTCTTAACACAATATTACAACGTCAGAAATAGATCGTCTTAATAAATAAACCAATAATGTTTAAGCTAACGAAAATGTACGAACGGCTACGAAATATCACGAGTGTAAGTACGAGGTACAGGCTGCGCACTATAGTCGCCAGTCGGTGATAGGAAGGCTTCCGACCTAGAACTGTCGTAAGACCACGCTCTCAGGAAATTGTTAGTTTTCAGTTAATCATTATTAAATGTGTCGATATTATCAGTTTATGGTGTTTAGTAAATAAATACATCATAATGGCATCCCTTCTGAACGTCATTCTGAATAATATGGCTTCCCACTTCATCATCCTCTACGGTCTCACTGACTAAGACGTTTCTCGAGGTTCAGTACAAGTGGGGCGGTCTTGCAAACTCTATTCATAGTAACATCCAAGTCATTATTTAAATATAGAAAGATAATTGTCTGCCTTTCCTGGACATTTTGGTTAGATGAAAGATTGATGCGTCTCTGAAGTATTCATTTTACCGTTAGCCTCCTCATACCGATTCAATTTGTCGTAAGCCTACTGATACCGAAATGTATTTACAGTCATCAAATGTTTATCTCCCGTCGCATCCTATTTGTGTCCTTTAAACACTTGCTCATAGAGCTCATACAATAAAATAACCAGATAACTTGCCTAACGAGCTCACCCACCGAAAGACAGTGGTTACGAAAAATGAAACTTCTACCCAGCAGGTTAACAGGGCAGTATCAGTTACAATTAGAAACCAGTTTTCAGACGTGTCAGGATCAGTGAAGAACAGTTTGCTTTTACGGAAGGCTGGAATGTACCAAATGTACATCTTACAGCTGCCATACTATTCGCATCGTGGAAGAACGCTGCAACGTAAACCAATGCTGCACTTCCCTTTTGCAGCCAAGTATGACATTTATGAACATAGTAACACCACGGAACATTCAATGGAGTATGAGAAAACAATAATTTGGACCAAATCAACATCTTTTTGAGACTACATTATTTGAAAATGGTTCAAATGGCTCGAAGCACTATGGGACTTAACATCTGAGGTCATCCGTCCCCTAGACTTAGAACTACTTAAACCTAACTAATCTAAGGACACCACACACACCCAGCCCCGAGGCAGGATTCGAACCTACGACCGTAGCAGCGGCGCGGTTCCGGACTGAAGCGCCTAGAACCGCTCGGCCACAGCGGCCGGCCTACATTATTTAAGAATCTGTGAAAATACACATGGCTGAAAGTCTGATGAACTGTGATAGCAGCTATCTGCTGGAGAACAAGTGGAACTTCATCATTTCCACGCTGCAAATGAAGACCTCAAAGTACGCCGATGGCCACAGCGGGCAGCAACGCTGAGGACAGCTGAGTTCCACAACTCCACCAGCGTGCCGCCATGCGGAGCGGTCAGTTTGTCACTACGACCTTGACGCAAGCGCGGCGTGTACATCTATACGGAAAATCCACTCCTATCGTTGTATAATATGCCTATATAGCAATTATGGTCCAACTTCTTGTACATGTATACTGATGACTGCAAATTAAAAGAAGAAGAATATGTGGGATGTGCCATTCTCTGTCCAATAATACAGGCTCCAAAAATGTTTCACTTGCCGATTCAACTTCGTATTCTCGTTGTGGAAGCTACAGCTTATACTAGAACCCTTAAAATATGTCCGCTTCCTTCAGGTTTCCGATTCTATGCCAGGCTTCCAATCTCTAAGCTTCTAGGGCATAGGAAGTGGAATTCCAAAACCAGCAACCTTGTCTTGACAATAATTTGGCAGTGCATCCAGTCTGTGTGGGTGAAGTCTCACCGTGGAATCGTTCATAATGAAGAGCTCGGTATAGCTGCTAAAGAAACCACGAAATTCGGAAGTTCAATCGACCACAAACTTTCCCCTTCTGAATTGGACCTTCTGATCACAAAGAATGCCTTTCAACGATGGTAATAGATCTGGAACGCGTCTCAGTTCTTCAAGGGAAGATATTACGAGTGTGTTCAGCCTGTTATTTCTCGTAGACCTCGGTTTCGCGAAGTATATGTATTTTATGTGTATAGTTGTTTCTACGGAAGTGCTTAACGTATGTACCTCTCATGTTCGTATTCTTTTCGTTTTATTTTATTAAATAGCTGAGTACCTGGAGATGCACGGATATGTATTTATTCCAGACTTCTAGTAGACCGTCTGCTCCTCCCCATGAATCCATCTGCTCCTCTGTACTCTATCCATCTTCTCCTTCCCCCTCCATGCAAATTCTCCTCCCACACTCTTAGTCAATCTGCTACTTCCCATCTCGTCCTTATCCTATCAAAGTGCATCTCCTCCTCCACCTCTCTTTACCCATCTCCTCCTGCCCCTCTCTCTGACGAACACCCCCTCCATCCTCTTACTGGCAATCTCCTCCTCTACCCTCTAACTGGCCATCTCCTCCTCCACCCCTCTCACTGGCCATCATCTCCTCCACCCTCTTGCCAGCCATCTCCTCCTCCACCCTCTTGCCAGCAATCTCCTCCTCCAGCCTCTCTCTGGCCATCTCATCCTCCATCCTCTCATTGGCCAACTCCTCCTCCATCCTCTCATTGGCCATCTTCTCCTCCACCCTCTCTCCAGCCATCGCCTCCTCCATGCTCTTGCCAGCCATCTCCTCCTCCGCCCTCTCTCTGACCATCTCATCCTCCATCCTCTCACTGGCCATCTCCTCCTCCACTCTCTCTCAAGCCATCTCCTCCTCCGCCCTCTCTCTGGCCAGCCATCTCCTCCTCCACCCTCTCTCTGGCCATCTCCTCCTCCGCCCTCTCTCTGGCCATCTCCTCCTCCATCCTCTCATTGGCCAACTCCTCCTCCATCCTCTCATTGACCATCTCCTCCTCCACCCTCTTACTGGCCATCACCTCCTCCACGCTCTTGCCAGTCATCTCCTCCTCCATCCTCTCTCTGGCCATCTCTTCCTCCATCCTCTCTCTGGCCATCTCCTCCTCCATCCTCTCTCTGGCCAACTCCTCCTCCATCCTCTCATTGGCCAACTCCTCCTCCATCCTCTCATTGGCCAACTCCTCCTCCATCCTCTCATTGGCCATCTCCTCCTCCACCCTCTCTCCAGCCATCACCTCCTCCATCCTCTCATTGGCCATCACCTTCTCAACCCTCTGGTCAGCCGTCTCGTCCTTCACCCTCTCGCCAGCCATCACCTATCCCCCCCCCCACCCGAATTTGTGTGTCCGTCTCTTCCTTCCTCATCAATGTCTGTCCATCTCCTCCTACCCCCTTGTCTCTCCACGTTATTACCTCTACCCCAACAGGAGGTTGCTGGTTCTGATCCAGACAACTTCTTTTTTCCAGATAGTAAATACTATATGTACAACGTTCGGCTGAAATCGATATCGGGGTGTAAGAGGAAGTTTTAACCAGTGGCTTTCCGCACATACGCACGTTATATATATTCACATATATTTAACATATTTCACACATACATTTCTACAGATAGTTCACCTGTATCTCTAGTGAGTTTCACCCTGCAACTTCGTTTTCAAGCAGCTCAATATTTATCAATATTTATGACGTCAAATCTCCTGAACTATGTGTCGTACAATGATCTAATTTTTAGGTACATCAACGGTGTACGAGGATACCGTCTGCGAAATATGTTGCGATAGAGTTAGTACCGAAGAAGTAATACATTTAAATTCATCCCTAACGCGGCGGTATTACTGCGTGAACAGTGAAAAATAATAAGCGGCAGTTTTACTGCATGGACAGTGAAAAATCGTAAGCGATAAGCATTTTATTCTGTGGCGCTGTCAATGAGAAAAAGAAAATCTTAAGGATTTTAAATTGTATATGAAGTTGGCTGCAATTCACGGAGTGCTCTCATTCTCAGATACTGGATGAATGACGTCTGGGTATTCGCGTGTCGTGAGCTATACTTCTCCACCTCCATCTGCTAAACGGCCATAAGCTACCCAAGGCCAAACAAATAAATACATAAATAAATAATAATGCATGCGCGGAAATGCACACGGCTCGCTAATAAATTGCCGGACTTCAGTGTTCGATAGACCATCTGAGGATGACTGGCAGGTTTCCAGTCGAAATACCGTGGTGTGTAGTAAACAACTACCAGCTGCAAGCCCGAAACTCCTTTGAGCAAATGAAAACCAGCGGAAAAATGCTCCTATCGGAGCACAAAAAATTCGAATATATTTCTGTGTACACTGAAGGGGGAGGAGGGGAAAAGGAAAGGTACTACTGATTTCAGCTACATCAAGACATTACGCAGAATCGGCGGCAGCGAGTGAAAAAGTGTACCGAACCGGGATTCGAACCCAAGATCTCCTGCTTACTATGCAGGTGCGCTAACCACCTTTCATTTATTATTGTTATTATTATTATTAGTATTATTATTAGTATTATTCGTTGCACTGGTTCGGGATGGACGTCAAATGACAAACGCTATAGTTCATCGCTAACCCATTCATTCAGTTTCTTTTTTAAGTGCATGTGCAGTTAACCCTCGATCGAACATGCTGCGCTACCGTGCAACACTGAGCCATCCGGGACACAGTGTTATCGCAACTGCGCGGACTTTCGTGGTGCACATCAGGACCAACCCACATTCCCACTAGGCGCCACCTATCCGCATTCCCGATTCATTTCCTCTACGCTCGCCACTCCAGATTCCCCCAGGAGGACGAACGTGCTTGTGCATAGCCACTAAAGAAGGTGGATCCCTTGCCCATCTAGGCAAAACAGGTTATGAATGCGTGATGTCTGTTCTTCCGGACATGTCCGAAAGAACTGACACCAAGCATTCACAGAATATGTTTCTGTTTATTTAAAACATTCTGACGGAAAAGTGAGGCACTAGGTTTCTCATTCTACCTTTCTGAGTAGCTTTAAACATTTTGCCCAAAAATTTTGGCATGACAGTATATTCCCGCTTTCTTTAATACGCAACTGACGCCAAACTCCCACAAGTTCCCCTAACTGTGAGTCAGTCACACCTAATGGTCGCTCATACCTATCAACTCCCAGTTGCCCGTTCTCACTAACTTATTCAGACCAACACACTGTCATTTTCTCTTTGTGTCTGTCGTTCTCTCCTGTCTCACAGACAAAGTCTCCTTCCCGTTACTACAGTCCCCTCTCACTGTCACTGCCTCCCTCTTGCTCTCTCTTACTGTCTGTATAACATTTATTCGATCCTACTGCTGCTCTCTCTTCTCACTGTTACTATCTTTCTCTTCGTCGCTGCCATTGTAATAAACTATGTCTCTATTTCCACTAGTTCTCATCCACTTCCTGTTTCTCCTTCTCTATATTCCTCTCCCAATGGCGCTATCTCCTTCACTCTTTACCTAGCCCTGTTCTGTCACTGTCAACTATGATCCATTGCCACTGCACCCCTCTCTTCCTTCCTCACTGTCATTGTCTCCTTTGCTCTTTCTATAACATAACCGCTGTCTACTGTCTTCCAGTATTTATTTCTTTTCCATCTCTTTACTGTCTCCATCTATCTCAGCATTACCAAAATTTTTGGGGAAAATATTAAAGGTGCTGAGGAATGTAGAATGATGTAGCTGGTACCCCATTTTTCAGTCAGTCTTTTAAATAAACAGGAACATATTCGCATTTCTTGCACTCCGATAGGAGTATTTTTCTACTCATTCCCTTCTTTTCCTTGCTGCAGTAGGGCATGTGACTCATGTGAATAGAAATGTATTGGTCAGAAAAATTTAAATTGTTTAATTACGTGAAACTGAAATGACGCTGAACTAATTTTACACCTCAGACTTGAATTTATGCGCAAAAAAAAAATTACATGTGCTTCAGTACTACAACACAGGAATTCCAGAACGGTTCTGATTATAACGAGAACACTTATAGTGTATTTCTCCGTCCTATGCCACTTTATAAAGTATGTTTCGCTGTACACCGGATTTTACCTGCTCGTTTTAAGTGTCCAGTAAGGGAACTATGAACCACTATACGTGGGAATCTTAGGAATATATCGTAAAAATTTCAGCCGTTTGCGGAGCCTAGCCGTCTCGGAATCCGCTGCTGGGTTTTGGTGCCCAAAAACAAGTTTTTGGGGCGTTTCTCGATAATAGTTAAGGATTTTTGAAAATGAGCCATCGCTCATAAATGCCTATAGAATATATCTTTAAAATTTGAGCAATTTGCTGCACTTATTAATTATTTACATTTCACCTGATACCGTATTTTACGTGTAGAAGTAGGTAACTTTGAATCTCTGTATCTTGGAAACTAATAAAGATATCAAGAAAATTTTCAAGCTTGGAGATCAGGGTATTAGGAATATATCGTAAAAATATCAGCCATTTGGTGAGCATAGTAGTCTTGGAATCCTTGGCCGGGTTTTGGCCTGCTAGTGACAGCGAAAATATAGTAAAAAACCCTTTTTCGGAGGTTTTTCGAGGAACTGCCCATGAACTAATGGTGCCTCCATAAGCCCCACCAAGCCCATCGTACACCACATCGAATGCAGAAGGAACCAACCGATTTGCTCCATTTGCCTAAGCAGAAGGAAGTTTGGAACATTCAACTTTGATTGTATACTGTAGGACAGAGACACTAAGACGAACCTTCTGTTGTGTGCACAAATGGTCCCTAGCCCAAAGGCTATGCAAAGTACTTTCTTATAAAGAGCTAGCCTAGAACAGGCTGCTTCACTTGCGTGGACTGTATGGTCTGCATAGTTTTTTTAGTCGAATTTTTGTCTTCTTCACAATTTACAACACCTTCTTAACTTTTCGCGCAAAAGAAGGTCATAGGAGCATGGCCTTCTGCCCAAAAAGCGATTCGGGAAGCCGGAGCCAACGGTTTTTGTTAACCATGCTTTTTGTGCTCTTGTGACAATATTTCCATAGAAACGACATCCCACTAACACATATTCCTTTATATCTAACCGAAAATTGAAATAGTTGAAATAGCGATTTTCTTAGATGTATCTTCAAAAATTCTTTTAATGTAAAAAAATATTTTCTTAAAAATATTCATTCCAGATTTTATCCCCTTAGTTTTGGTTTGGGTAAAATATTCCGGAGGTAAAACAGTCCCCCATTCGGATCTCCGGGCGGGGACTACTCAGGAGGACGTCGTTATCAGGAGAAGGAAAACTGGCGTTCTACGGATCGGAGCGTGCAATGTCAGATCCCTTAATCGGGCAGGTAGGTTAGAAAATTTAAAAAGGGAAATGGATAGGTTAAAGTTAGATAAAGTGGGATTAGTGAAGTTCGGTGGTAGGAGGAACAAGACTTTTGGTCAGGTGAATACAGGGTTATAAATACAAAATCAAATAGGGGTAATGCAGGAGTCGGTTTAATAATGAATAAAAAAAATAGGAGTGCGGGTAAGCTACTACAAACAGCATTGTGAACGCATTATTGTGGCCAAGATAGACACGAAGCCCACGCCTACTACAGTAGTACAAGTTTATATGCCAACAATAGCTCTGCAGATGAAAAAATTGATGAAATGTGTGATGAGACAAATGAAATTATTCAGGTAGTGAAAGGAGACGAAAATTTAATAGTCATGGGTGACTGGAATTCGAGAGTAGGAAAAGGGAGCGAAGGAAACATAGTAGGTGAATATGGATTAGGGGTAAGAAATGAAAGAGGAAGCCGCCTGGTAGAATGTTGCACAGAGCATAACTTAATCATAGCTAACACTTGGTTCAAGAATCATAAAAGAAGGATGTATAAATGGAAGAATCGTGGAGATACTAGAAGGTATCAGATAGATTATATAATGGTAAGACAGAGATTTAGGAACCAGGTATTAAATTGTAAGACATTTCCAGGGGCAGATGTGGACTCTGGCCACAATCTATTGCTTATGAACTGTAGATTAAAACTGAAGAAACTGCAAAAAGGTGGGAATTTAAGCAGATGGGACCTGGATAAACTGAAAGAACCAGAGGTTGTACAGAGTTTCAGGGAGAGCATAAGGGAACAATTGACAGGAGTGGGGAAAAGAAATACAGTAGAAGCAGAATGTGTAGCTCTGAGGGATGAAGTAGTGAAGGCGACAGAGGATCAAGTAGGTAAAAAGACGAGGACTAGTAGAAATCCTTAGGTAACAGAAGAAATATTGAATTTAACTGATGAAAGGAGAAAATATAAAAACGCAGTAAATGAAGCAGGCAAAAAGGAATACAAACGTCTCAAAAATGAGATCGACAGGACGTGCAAAATGGCTAAGCAGGGATGTCTAGAGGACAAATGAAAGGATGTAGAGTCTTATCTCACTAGGGGTAAGATAGATACTGCCTACAGGAATATTAAAGAGATCTTTGCAGAAAGGAGAACCACTTGAATGAATATCAAGAGCTTTGATGGAAACCCAGTTCTAAGCAGAGAAAGGAAAGCAGAAAGGTGGAAGGAATATATAGAGGATCAATACAAGGGCGATGTTCTTGAGGACAATATTATGGAAATGGAAGAAGACGTAGATGAAAATGAAATGGGAGATAAAATACTGCGTGAAGAGTTTAACAGAGCATTGAAAGACCTGAGTCGAAACAAGGCCCCCGGAGTAGACAACATTCCATTAGAACTACTGACAGCCTTGGGAGAGCCAGTCCTGACAAAACTCTACCATCTGGTGAGCAAGATGTATGAGACAGGCGAAATACCCTCAGACTTCAAGAAGAATATAATAATTCCAATCCAAAAGAATGCAGGTGTTGACAGATGTGAAAATTACCGAACTATCAGTTTAATAAGTCACAGCTGCAAAATACTAACGCGAATTCTTTACAGACGAGTGGAAACACTGGTAGAAGCCGACCTCGGGGAAGATCAGTTTGGAAATTCGTAGAAATGTCGGAACACGTGAGGCAATACTGACCTTATGGCTTATCTTAGAAGAAAAATTAAGGAAAGGCAAACCTACGTTTCTAGCATTTGCAGACTTAGAGAAAGCTTTTGACAATGTTGACTGGAATACTTTCTTTCAAATTCTGAAGGTGGCAGGGGTAAAACATAGGGAGCGGAAGGCTATTTACAATTTGTACAGAAAGCAGATGGCAGTTATAAGAGTCGAGGGGTATGAAAGAGAAGCAGTGGTTGGGAAGGGAGTGACACAGGGTTGTAGCCTATCCCCGATGTTATTCGATCTGTATATTGAGCAAGCAATAAAGGAAACAAAAGAAAAATTCGGAGTTGGTATTAAAATCTATGAAGAAGAAATAAAAACTTTGAGGTTCGCCGATGACATTGTAATTATGTCAGAGACAGCAAAAGACTTGGAAGAGCAGCTGAACGCAATGGACAGTGTCTTGAAAGGAGGGTATAAGATGAACATCAACAAAGGCAAAACGAGGATAATGGAATGTAGTCGAATTAAGTCGAGTGATGCTGAGGGGATTAGATTAGGAAATGAGACACTTAAAGTAGTAAAGGAGTTTTTCTATTTGGGGAGCAAAATAACTGATGATGGTCGAAGTAGAGAGGATATAAAATGTAGACTGGCAATGACAAGGAAAGCGTTTCTGAAGAAGAAAAATTTGTTAACATCGAGTATAGATTGAAATGTCAGGAAGTCGTTTCTGAAAGTATTTGTATGGAGTGTAGCCATGTATGGAAGTGAAACGTGGACGATAAATAGTTTAGACAAGAAGAGAATAGAAGCTTTCGAAATGTGGTGCTACAGAAGAATGCTGAAGATTAGATGGGTAGATCAGATAACTAATGAGGAGGTATTGAATAGAATTGGGGAGAAGAGGAGCTTGTGGCACAACTTGACTAGAAGAAGGGATCGGTTGGTAGGACATGTTCTGAGACATCGAGGGACCACCAATTTAGTATTGTAGGGCAGCGTGGAGGGTAAAAATCGTAGAGGGAGACCAAGAGATGAATACACTATGCAGATTCAGAAGGATGTAGGTTGCAGTAGGTACTGGGAGATGAAGAAGCTTGCACAGGATAGAGTAGCATGAAGAGATGCATCAAACCAGTCTCAGGACTGAAGACCACAACAACAACAGTTCTAGCTTGAAAATTGCCTTAATAGTTACATTTTTTCAAAAAGCCTTTCATCGCCTGTTTCATCCCCTTAGGAGTATAATTTTGAACAGTCCCTTATTAAACGATGCCTGTACTATAAGTTTCAGGTTCTCTGAGAATTTCAAGTTTCTATCGTTAGCAGTTTCGTCTGGGCGGTGGTGGGTAAGTGAATCAGTCTGGCACTGGTGGGTTGTGGTGACCTTTGGAATTGAATTTGCAAAAACACTGAAACACGTATTTTGTTATTTCTAATCAAAAAGCCAAATGCAAATTTTCGTGTATGTAGTCTCAAAAAT
Source organism: Schistocerca piceifrons (assembly GCF_021461385.2). Taxonomy (NCBI): domain Eukaryota; kingdom Metazoa; phylum Arthropoda; class Insecta; order Orthoptera; family Acrididae; genus Schistocerca; species Schistocerca piceifrons. The sequence goes on along the minus strand of NC_060143.1, from coordinate 394,967,206 downwards.
TCTTTCATAAGGAAATATTTCATGAAACACCCCCTTAGGGGTTAAATTTCCAGACGTACTGCAACATGTTTAAAAAAAATGGTAACCGACAAGTCAAATACCGATTTTCATAGATCTAGGTTTAAAGTAGTGTAGTAGTTTTGTAATAATGATTTAGTTTCAAAAAATGCTGAAACACGTACTTATTTCTCTGACCGAGAAACCAAATACCGATTTTCTTAATTAACAGATTTCAGGTTTCTGTCCTTGGTGATTTGGACTGGGCACTGATGAGCCAGTGAGTGAGTCAGTCTGTCAGGACACTGCCTTTTTATACACTAAGGAGCCAAGGACACAGGTACACCTGCCTAACGCAGAAGTGCAACAACATGGCCTCGACTAATTTCTGAAGTAGTGCTGGAGGGAATTGACACCACGAATGCTGCAGAGCTGTCCACAAATCCGTAATAGGACGAGGAGGTGAGGGTATCTTCTGAAGAGCACGTTGCAAGACAGCCCAGATATGCTCAATAATGTTCATGTCGGGGGAGTTTGGTGGCCAGAAGAGTCTTTCTGGAGCCACTCTATACCCATTCTGAACGTGTGAGGTGTCGCATTGTCCTGCTGGAACTGCCAAGTCCGTCGGAATTCACAAAGCACATGAATGGATGAAGGTGATCGGACAGGATGCTTACGTACGTGTCACATGTCAGAGTCGTATCTACACGTATTAGGAGTCCCATATCACAACAACTGCGCACATCCCACACCATTACAGAGCCTCCACCAGCTTGAATAGTTCTCTGCTGAAATGCAGGGTCCATGGGTTTATGCGATTGTCTCCATACTCTTTAACGTCCATCCGCTCGATACAATTTGAAACGAGACTCGTCCGACCAGGCGACATGTTTTCAGTCATCAACAGTCCAATAATGGTGTTGACTGACACAGGCGAGGCGTAAAACTTTGTGTCGTGCAGTCATGAAGGGTACACATGAGGGCATTCAGCTCAGGAAGCCCATATTGATGATGTTTCGTTGAATTATTCGCAGGATGACATTTGTTGATGGTCCAGCACTGAAATCTGCAGTAATTTGCGGAAGGATTGCACTTCTGTCACGTTGAACGATTCTCTTTAGTCGTCGTTGTTGAATGATTCTCTTCAGCCGCCGTTGGTCCCGTTCTTGCACCATCTTTTCCGGTCGCAGCGATGTCAGAGAGTTGATGCCTTACCGGATTCTATATTGACGGTCCACCCGTGAAATTGTCTACAGGAAAATCCCCACTTCATCGCTACCCCGGAGATGCTGTGTCCCATCGCTCGTGCGCCGACTACCTTGTATAACATCGTGTTCAAACTCACTAGATAACCTGCCACTATAGTAGCAGTAACCGATCTAACAACTGCGCCGGACACTTGTCTTATATAGGCTGTAACACCTCAATAATGAACACACTTTTGCTGCAAAAAGAAATAGAAAAATCAGTCATCCTGACAGTGATGACAGCTACTGACAACAAAATTTACACTCTTTACAGTTTAACAAGAATGTTATGTAAATCTTAATGCTCATCATAAAGAAAGGACTGAATAAAAGAATACCATATGTACGAAATAGAAACTTTAAAGAAATAATTCAAAAAATTATTATTTACGGAGGTTAAATCCCAGACCGTAAATTGACCAAAGACAACATTTATCCTAGAAGAGAGTTGTAGCCGCATCGAGCTGTAAGTTCGCTGTGACTACAATGTAACTCGGCAACGGAAATGTTAACTTCACTTCTCTCTTGTACTCTTGCAATAGTAGTACGCATATTAAGCGCTATACATTGTTTTAAAACCGATCTGAAGTTTAAAATTTTTACGGTTGGAAGTATTAGTCAGAAGTCGGACTGAAGTAAAATCATCTTTACCGATTAGACAGATAACGTGATAGTTGATATATGTGACAGAAAAATAACTCGTGTGATTGCTGATTTGTGATGGTGCTTAGCCTTCGTGATACTTAATAGTCACGAACATCAAAGGACACAGAAAGAGACTGATCGCCGACATAAAATCAGTTATTAGACTTGAGTAGGCAACAGATAAACACAATGACGGAGAACTTACAATTGCGCCAGGTTGTCAGAAGTTATCGTCAAAGTTAGAATTGCTGATGCTAACAGACGCAATGCCCTGAATGAAAAATCGGCGTGTGTGCTCAGTGTAGGGACAAATATTGACGAAGAACAATAAACTTTAAATCAACTTTAATTCTTTGTGTCGCATATATCATTTAATGGAAATTTAAAGAGTATTTGTGGAATTAACAGATTTTTCGGATAACATTGTTGTATGGCAGAAGAGCCAACACCGTGTTACGAGAGGAGGCCGAAATGCACGCGTTTTGGCTCACGCAGGCTGGCGTGAGGAGGGAAGAACTATACTGACGTGAGGGCTGGAACATGACAATGAATTAGAATTCAGAAAGCGGACGTAATTAGTTTGATACTTAGCTTTAATCCATTAATGATGAACGTCGCTCTTGACGGTACATAATTCACAATATTATCTGTTCATAAGACATATAGTAACTGAATATGGCGCCTTGCTAGGTGGTAGCAAATGACGTAGCTGAAGGCTATGCTAAACTGTCGTCAATGGAAATGAGAGCATATGTAGTCAGTGAACCATCGCTAGCAAAGTCGGCTGTACAACTGGGGCGAGTGCTAGGGAGTCTTTCTAGACTTGCCTTGTGGCGGCGCTCGGTCTGCAATCACTGATAGTGGCGACACGCGGGTCCGACGTATACTAACGGACCGCGGCCGATTTAAAGGCTACCACCTAGCAAGTGTGGTGTCTGGCGGTGACACCACAAACATAAAGTTGAAAAGTGATTTAGTGACAATTTAACTGTAAATACCAATAAGTTTACACCGAAATACGACGCATTCTGAACATTGCTCAAGGGTATATTATCTCTGGAATTACGTCATGTAGAGGTTGAACACGCAACGTAGCGACGTCTTGACGACGGAATAATAATTAACAACTCAATATCCTCGCAAAAAACTCAATATCCTCCTAAAAATCATGATCTGGCATCGGCTTGGGCGATGGATTGATGATTCAAGACATTAAATTTTCAACATTTGAATACCCATTCTCATACCGGGCATAAGAACTACAGTCAGCAAGTTCGCGTAAACTGAAAAGTCTGGCGCGAACACCCAAAGGACTTTTGGTTATAATTTCAGATCAAGGGAGTCATCGCGTTATCGATTGCTGCAGTCGCTATGTTTAGAAGTGGAGAAGATCGATAGACATCGAACACCATTGCTTTAATTACAAGCGAGGGTGGCGCACGCACTCCGGTGTGCTGCTCCATCCAGACGTTGATATCAGTTTTGAGAGGCAGTATCTGACGGGTGCCGTTCCACGTCATCTCGACTTCGTTCTTTCTACAAATCTGACACGTCTCCCGGAATATCACGATAAGCTTTTTTCAACTGCGATACGTCACTTGCTAAACTATTGTATTGTACAGACAAGTTACTGAAATTAACAGTATATGTCGCTAATTCTTTGAATTGTTTTCCCTGTTCTGCTTGAAAAGTCTTAAAATCTTTACGTAACTGTTGTTGTTCAGTCTTACAATCTATATGTAACTTTCATCTTTCAATTACTTCATTAAGTTTTTGCAGCACTAGCGTATTCGGATCTATAGGCTGATTTTTAGTCTGCAAATAAGATTCACGGGTAGCTTTGTCCATTGGGACATTTGCTTTACATGAAACATCATCAATTTCCAAGTCTGCATTAGCGATTGACTGTCTGAATATCGTCTGCAAACAGAAGATTTTCAAGTAAAATGTGAACTTTCGTTTCAGAACTTGGTTCTGGTTCGAGCTCGGAAAAACGAGTAATTTCTACATTCATAGTGTCAAATTCGCTTTGATCAGCGTTCATTTCAACATCGTTGTTAACACGTAAAGCCGTTTTGTTCACTTTTCCTATTTTCACCATAACAAATGAATTTAACAGAGTAATTTCGAAATATTTGGTAAAAACCGAGATTTGAAGAGATATCTACAGAATTAACTGAGACAAAACTGAGACAAAACGAGACGTCACGAGGCGTTGCCAACCTCAGCGCCGTATTCTGCCTGTTGACATATCTCTGTGTTCGAATACGCATGCCTAAACCAGTTCAAATGGCTCTGAGCACTATCCGACTTAACATCTGGGGTCACCAGTCCCCTAGAACTTAGAACTACTTAAACCTAACTAACCTAAGGACATCACACACATCCATGCCCGAGGCAGAATTCGAACCTGCGACCGTGGAAGCCGCGCGGTTCCGGACTGAAACGCCTAGAACCGCTCGGCCGCCGCGGCCGGCCTTACACCAGTCTCTTAGGTGCTTCAGCGTGTATACAGGGTGTTACAAAAAGGTACGGCCAAACTTGCAGGAAACATTCCTCACACACAAAGAAAGAAAATATGTTATGTGGACATGTGACCCAAAACGCTTATTTTCCATGTTAGAGCTCATTTTATTACTTCTCTTCAAATCACATTAATCATGGAATGGAATCACACAGCAACAGAACGTACCAGTGTGACTTCAAACACTTTGTTACAGGAAATGTTCAAAATGTCCTCCGTTAGCGAGGATACATGCATCCACCCTCCGTCGCATGGAATCCCTGATGCACTGATGCAGCCCTGGAGAATGGCGTATTGTATCACAGCCGTCCACAATACGAGCACGAAATGTCTCTACATTTGGTACCGGGGTTGCGTAGACAAGAGCTTTCAAATGCCCCCATAAATGAAAGTCAAGAGGATTGAGGTCAGGAGAGCGTGGAGGCCATGGGATTGGTCCACCTCTACCAATCCATCGGTCTTCGAATCTGTTGTTGAGAAGCGTACGAACACTTCGACTGAAATGTGCAGGAGCTCCATCGTGCATGAACCACATGTTGTGTCGTACTTGTAAAGGCACATGTTCTAGCAGCACAGGTAGAGTATCCCGTATGAAATCATGATAACGTGCTCCATTGAGCGTAGGTGGAAGAACATGGGGCCCAATCAAGACATCACCAACAATGCCTGCCCAAACGTTCACAGAAAATCTGTGTTGATGACGTGATTGCACAATTTCGTGCGGATTCTCGTCAGCCCGCACATGTTGATTGTGAAAATTTACAATTTGATCACGTTGGAATGACGAAACTAAAATGAGCTGTAACATGGAAATTAAGCGTTTCCGGACACATGTCCACATAATATCTTTTCTTTATTTGTGTGGGACGAATGTTTCCTGAAAGTTTGGCCGTACCTTTTTCGTAACACCCTGTAGAGACTGAAGGCGAGGTATGAGCACCGTAAAATCCTGTTGTTATGCGCGGCGTCATGGAACATATGCCATCACAAGATACGGCATTCCGCCAGCACCAGATTCAGCTTGCTGGACATGAACCTCCTGCGCCAAGGGTAGGATCCGGTTGCGCGTCGCGTCACCGCGATCACACGCGGCAGGGGACGCAGCCATCCATCACGGCACGCAGCAGCAGTTTCGCGCTGTCCATTCTGTTCTGTCGCTTGCGTCAGCGGGCCCGCAGCCTAGCGGGATGAGCGCCAGGCGTGGCGGGATGCGGCCGAGGCAAGGCAAGGCGGCGAGGAGACGAGAGAAGCGACACACGCGCGGCCCGCTGGCTCGCGGGTCAGAATGGGCCGTTCCTGGAAGTGGATGAGGCTGGCCGTAGCGCCGGGCGGTCGGCCAGCTACGCGCTAGCACAGCACGGGCCAAGCCGCGAGACCACCAAGAGCCGGTCCCGGCCACGACCTCGCCCAGTGGCTGCGGCTCGCTGCTCGTGCAGCTGATCCCAGACACCGACCATCGTTAGCGGTCAGGTGCAGTGGCACCGCATAGCACTCTACTGGCCATTGAAATTGCTACACCAAGAAGAAATGCAGATGATAAACGGGTATTCATTGGACAAATATATTGTACTATAACAGACATGTGATTACATTTTCACGCAATTTGGGTGCATAGATCCTGAGAAATCAGTACCCAGAACAACCACCTCTGGCCCTAATAACGGCCTTGATACGCCTGGGCATTCAGTCAGAGCTTGGATGGCGTGTACAGGTACAGCTACCCATGCAGCTTCAACACGATACCACAGTTCATCAAGAGTAGTGACTGGCGTATTGTGACGAGCCAGTTGCTCGGCCACCATTGACCAGACGTTCTCAATTGGCGAGAGATCTGGAGAATGTCCTGGCCAGGGCAGCAGTCGAACATTTTCTGTATCCAGAAAGGCCCGTACAGGACCTGCAACATGCGGTCGTGCATTAACCATGCTGAAATGTAGGGTTTCGCAGGGATCGAATGAAGGGTAGAGCCGCGGGTCGTAAACATCTGAAATGTAACGTCCACTGTTCAAAGTGCCGTCAATGCGAACAAGAGGTGACCGAGACGTGTAACCAATGGCACCCCCATGCCATCAAGCCGGGTGATACGCCAGTATGGCGGTGACGAATACACGCTTCCAATGTGCGTTCACCGCTATGTCGCCAAACACGGATGCTGGATTCATCCGAAAAAATGACGTTTTGCCATTCGTGGACTCAGTTTCGTCGTTGAGTACACCATCGCAGGCGCTCTTGACTGTGATGTAGCGTCAAGAGTAAGCGCATACATGGTCTCCGGGCTGATAGTCCTTGCTGCTGCGAACGTCGTCGAACTGTTCGTGCAGATGGTTGTTGTCCTGCAGGCGTCCCCATCTGTTGACTCGGGGATCGAGACGTGCCTGAACGATCCGTTACAGCCATGCGGATAAGACACCTGTCATTTCGACTGCTAGTGATACGAGACCGCTGGGATCCAGCGCAGCGTTCCGTATTACCCTCCTGAACCCACCGATACCATATTCTGCTAACAGTCATTGGATCTCGACCAACGCGAGCAGCGTTGTCGCGATACGATAAATCGCAGTCGCGATAGGCTACAATCCGACCTTTATCAAAGTCGGAAACGTGATGGTATGAATTTTCCTCCTTACACTAGGCATCACAACAACGTTTCACCAGGCAACGTCGGTCAACTGCTGTTTGTGTATGAGAAATCGGTTGGAAACTTTCCTCATGTCAGCACGTTGTAGGTGTCGCCATTGGCGCAAACCTTGTGTGAATGCTCTGAAAAGCTAATCATTTGCTTATCACAGCATCTTCTTCCTGTCGGTTAAATTTCGCGTCTGTAGCACGTCATCGTCGTGGTGTAGCAATTTTAATGGCCAGTAGTGTATTACACACCTTTCATTACATATACACAACAAGAAATAAATTAGTGCATCCTTTTAGGTGTTCCCAGCTCCCCCAAGATTTATTGTTCCAACAGTGGAGATGGAGCACATGAAATTATTACATTTACAAAGCAATAATACAAGCGTTTCTTAGGTACCAGGTGTCGACCCGTGCTGAAACACCTATATTAGTACGTGCCGTAGCCCTCACGGGCGGCAGCCCACCCGCTGACATCCATTCGATCGTACAGGAGGTGAATACTGCTCCGGGACTTGTTATGCCACTCCTACTCGACCTGTTCTTGATGTCGGTTGACGAGTCGGACGAGTGACGTCTCGTACAGTCACATCCCACACGTGCTCGATTGGTGACAAGTATGGAGATTTTGCTATCCAGGGAAGTTGCTCGACGTCTTGCACAGCAATTTCCGTTTTCCGGGCAGTTTTTGTACGAGAATTAATCTGTTGGAACAGCGCTTCACTTTCATGTCGCAAGAACGTCAAAAGAACGGGTCTAACAACATTCTGCACATACCGAGAGCTGGTTAACGTCCCTTCCAGAAACACCAAAGGTGAACGAGGGTTATAGCTTATCACACCCCTAACGACAAGGCCTTGGGTGTGGCCATGGGGACAATGTGTCTTGAACGAATGCGCTCTGCGAGACAGCGATCACCAGATTTACGTCATACGCGCAGATGATCTTCACTCGCGTGTAGGCGTAATCTGCTTTCATCGCTGAAGAACACGGCGCGCCATTTCGTCTTCCAAGTAATCATCTGACGGCAAGTCGCCATTACCAGAAGTTGCCATGTAATCCCAAATCATTATGCTTCCTCCCCATGTTTTACTGTGGGTACGTCATGTTGTGATCTGAGCTGAAATCTGGTTTGCATCACACTTTCCCCTTTCCGTTGGATCCAGACAAGTTAAAATTAGATTCAACAGAGAAAAAGCCCAGTAGTCAAATATTCAGTCAATTTATTGACGTAATAATTGGCGACTTGCAACCGATTTCTTAGGTTAAATGGTTCAAATGGCTCTGAGCACTATGGGACTTAACTGGTAAGGTCATCAGTCCCCTAGAACCTAGAACTACTTAAACCTAACTAACCTAAAGACATCACACACATCCATGCCCGAGGCAGGATCCGAACCTGCGACCGTAGCGGTCGCGCGGTTCCAGACTGTAGCGCCTAGAACCTCTCGGCCACACGGCCGGCTCTTAGGTTAACTTCCGAGAGAAATGTATGCTTTCTGGGAGATCTCTCATGAATATCAGCTGCCTTCAGAACTTTCCTAATTGTTTAAGTACTAACCTGTTTGTTGGACGTTGACTGGATGTTCGATACAAACAACCCTGCACTTTTACAGTGCTTTTTTGTGCAAGACGAACTATCCTTCGACACTCTCTACACGTAAGAACTCTTAAACTTCCGAATCTGCGTTTATTGTTTGTTGTACGGGCCTCTTGAAATTTGTTGATAATTCCCGCACTGTTGTATAATTAACAGAAAGTTCTTTAAGATAATTCTAAATTTTTGTTTTGCCTGAATTACATATTTCTTAATTAAACTACATGTTTCGATCACTCTGAATCATCTTCAGATCTAAGTAGTTGGGACAGAAATACGTGTTGTCCACTAAGAACCACATATCAGAGTACTCTGTGTAAACAAGACCGGTTGCTGACGCCACTACTTAGATTTGAAGATGATCCACAATGATTGAAACATGTCTGAAAAATGTGCAACTGAATCGGAACAATAAATGAGAATTATCTTAAATGTCTAGGCAGTTGCTAAATCTCTCAAGACGATTATGTAGACTATAGAAAAAGTCTTGTACCAGTCTCACACTAACTTTTACCCCGCGAATGCTATTAAACCGCCTTATTGCAGAAAAGCACGGAACACTCCTTCCCCCCTCGGATTCAACGTGACAAGTGAAATCCCCGAACAACGCCCGTCAGCGAAGCGACTCAACTGTTTGCCAACGCTAATTGCACAGATCTGGTACCTGCGACACTGCCTGTCAGGCACAGCAACAAACGTCGTACGGCACGCCAGTACTTTTTCTGAGCAGGAGACAACTCTCGTTTAATTAATTACAGGTGTTTGCAAAATATTTTAAGATACAAATTATTTCATTTATTTATTCAGAGTTAGCAGCAAACATTTTTTCAAAATGGCTCTGAGCACTATGCGACTTAACTTCTGAGGTCATCAGTCGCCTAGAACTTAGAACTAATTAAACCTAACTAACCTAAGGACATCACACACATCCATGCCCGAGGCAGGATTCGAACATGCCCGAGGGAGGACTCGAACCTCCGGCGGGGGTAGCCGCATGGACCCTGAACACAGTGCTACATGTCTGCAGTGGCAGTTCCAAACAGCAACAGGAGTGCAAGTGTCAACACAAACGACACGAAATAGGCTCCATGAGCGGCGATTGTGTGCCAGAATCCCTCTTAAGGTTGTTCCCATGAATGGAGTTCGGAGAGAAGCTCATGTCGCATGGGCACGAAACCAGCCTTTGTGACTAGACAGCAGTGCGACACAATGCTTTTTATGTCTAGACTCGTATCAGTCCCCACCATGACGATGCTGATATTCCTGTCGGAGTCATCTAAGACAACGTTTCACGCAAATGATACAGTAGACCGCCACACATACCATCGCAGTTCAGTCATATTTTGGAATATAACAATGTGTGGTCTCAGGACACCTTTGCGCCCAATGTATGTGAGGATGTCTGGTGTGAAGCACCGTGACCGAATCCTTGCGCGCATTGAGGCTCCATTTGGTGAACATGTTGGATTCACGCTGTCTGACGGCAACGCAAGCGTCCGTCGTCACAATTTTGTGAACCTCCTACTGGAGTTTACCATCAGTCGGGGAGGACGGCCTCCATATTCTCCGCATCTCAGCTGCTTTAGAGTTCATGGATCACGCCAAAGCAGGAGTTTGCAAACGCCCTGTCCAACCAAATACCTCACAGCGTCTCATAGAGACCACTACGGAGGAATGGGACAATATCCCACCGGGTTATCTGGAAAATTTGGTTAGGAGTGTGACTATCCGCATTTAAAAATGTCTCCAGTTACGAGGAGGGCCAATTGGTTCATAAACAATGTTTTACGCTAGATGTCGGGCAGAAGAAACTGTAGGTTTTGCAACGGAATCTTTTGTAGGATTTTATTATTGCTTTTTTGTTCGTACAGTGAATTGGAAATGTGTATGTTCTTTACTTTTGTTTTCCTGTGACTGCAGCTGACAGAACAAAACCAGTTTCGTTACCTGTTACGTCCAGTATTGTCAATAAAGCAACATGTAACGTTTATTTCGACCACTGTACAAAGGGTGGTCAGGATGAACACAGGTTCATTGAGCTTGGACCGTGGGTCAGTCGAAACGTATCGCCCGTTCTCGGATGAATCACTTTTCTCGTTACCAGGGTCGACCGTCGTGTCCGGATAGGCCGCCATACAGGCGAACAGCTCCTTGAAAAATGTACCGCACTTCGGACGCAGGCCTGTGGTGGCAGTGTTACGTTGTGGGAGACACTCACCAGGGCTCCCAGGGGACCTTTGTAGTAATCGAAGGCAATTTGAACTTTATTGCGGGCTGTCTGCGTAATCTCATGCTTGATATCCGTCCAGAAGGCAGTAGCATCTTTGCAGCAGTATAACTGTCTATGCCGCAAGGATGGATCGTGCTACAATGGTTTCAGGGCATGACGGTGAAGTTACGGGGAAGTCTTGGCCACCAGAATCGCCTGGTGTGAACATTGTAGGACACCATCTCCATACCTGTAAACAACTGGCCCACGTGTCCTGTTCCTAGACAGTGACATACCTCCGGAAGCTTTCTAAGGACTTGACAGAACCTTGCTACGTGGAATCACTTTGAAGCGGATAGTCACAGTGCTTCTGTTATGTATGAGGCGGAACTATGGGCCTCACGGGAAAAGGGTGACCCGGCTGAGTCACGTAATTTGACTCTTAGTATGATCACGAGGTGTGGCCATCAATTGCACACGTTGATCACGTAGGCTGACGTGAGGATCAATGAACTATACTTGACGGGATGTATCTGGAACAACTTAGGTGATTAGAAAGTTAGTGGACAGGAATACAATTGAATAATTGCCGGCCGTTGTGGCCGAGCGGTTCTAGATGCTTCAGTCTGGAACCGCGCGACAGCTACGGTCGTAGGTTCGAATCCTGCCTCGGGGATGGATTTTTGTGATGTCCTTGGGTTAGTGAGGTTTGAGTATTTCCAAGTTCTAGTGGACTGATGACCTGAGAGCCATTTTTTAAATTAAATAGTTAACTTTAATTCAGCATCAGCGGTGAACGTCGATCTTCACTTTGTACAATAATATTTACGAGTGCAGTTATAGAATTAACTGCCAATACTTCTTTACAATTCTGATTGCTTCACACATATATACCAACTGTCATTGCATAACCTGTATGTGGCGCCTGGCTAGGTCGTGGCTACTGACTTAGCAGAAGGCTGTGCTAACTAGCGTCTCTGCAAATGTGATCTCTGAAGCTATAAAAAGTGAACCATTCCTATTAAAGTCGGCTGTAGAACTGGCCACTACGCTAGCTTGTCTCGTAAGACCAGTCGAGTGGCGGTGCTCGGTCTGCTAACGTCGACAGTGGCGACTCGCGGGTCCGATGTGTACTGACGGACCGCGGCCGATTTGAAGCCTACAACGTAGCAAGTATGGTGCCTTGCGGTGACACCACAGTTTCCGCTCACCAGTGTACGGTGGCACCAAAACGTAATGGCACAGACACCTTTTCGCGTCTACTACAAAATATCTAAATACTGGGAGGAATAAATGTTTAGCCGGCCGGAGCGGCCGTGCGGTTCTAGGCGCTACAGTCTGGAACTTCTGGAATTTCTCTTCTTCAGAAACGCTTTCCTTGCCATTTCTCGTCTACATTTTATATCCTCTCTACTTCGACCATCATCAGTTATTTTGCTCCCCAAATAGCAAAACTCCTTTACTACTTTAAGTGTCTCATTTCCTAACCTAATTCCGGCATCATCACCCGATTTAATTCGGCTACATTCCATTATCCTCGTTTTGCTTTTGTTGATGTTCATCTTATATCCTCCTTTCAAGACACTGTCCATTGCGTTCAACTGCTCTTCCAAGTCCTTTGCTGTGTCTGACAGAATTACAATGTCAACCTCAAAGTTTTTCTTTCTTCTCCGTGGATTTTAATACCTACTTCAAATTTTTCTTTTGTTTCCTTTACTGCTTGCTCAATATACAGATTGAATAACATAGGGGAGAGGCTAAAAGCCTGTCTCACTCCGTTCTCAACCACTGCTTCCCTTTCATGCCCCTCGACTCTTATAACTGCCATCTGGTTTCTGTACAAATTGTAAATAGCCTTTCGCTCCCTGTATTTTACCCCTGCCACCTTCAGAATTTGAAAGAGAGTATTCCAATCAACATTGTCAAAAGTCTATAAATGCCAGAAACGTAGGTTTGCCTTTCCTTAATCTTTCATGTGTTCCAACGTTTCTACGGAATCCAAACTGATCTTTCCCGAGGTTGGCTTCTACCAGTTTTTCCGTTCGTCTGTAAAGAATTCGCGTTAGTATTTTGCAGCCGTGGTTTATTAAACTGACAGTTCGGTAACTTTCACATTTGTCAACATCTGCTTTCTTTGGAATTATTATATTCTTCTTGAAGTCTGAGGTCATTTCGCCTGTCTCATACATCTTGCTCACTAGACGGTAGAGTTTTATTAGACTCGGCTCTCCCAAGGCTGTCATTAGTTCTAATGGAATGTTGTCTACTCCCGGTGCCTTGTTTCGACTTAGGTCTTTCAGTGCTCTGTCAAACTCTTCACGCAGTATCATATCTCCTATTTTATCTTCATTTACATTCTCTTCCATTTCTATAATATTGTCCTCAAGAAAATCGCCGTTGTATAGACCCTCTATATACTCCTTCCACCTTTCTGCTTTCCCTTCTTTGCTTAGTAGTGGGTTTCCATCTGAGCTCTTGATATTCATGCAAGTGGTACTATTTTCTCCAAAGGTCTCTTTAATTTTCATGTTCTTACCCGTAGTGATATGCGCGTCTACATTCTTACATTTGTCCTCTAGCCATCCCTGCTTAGCCATTTTGCACTTCCTGTCGATCTACTTTTTGAGACTTTTGTATTCCTTTTTGCCTGCTTCATTTACTGCATTTTTGTATTTTCTCCTTTCATCATTTAAATTCAATATTTCTTCTGTTACCCAGCGGTTTCTACTAGCGCTCGTCTTTTTACCTAGTTGATCCTCTGCTACCTTCACTATTTCGTCTCTCAAAGCTACCCATTCTTCTTCTATTGTATTTATTTCCCCTATTCTTGTCAATCGTTTCCTAATGCCCTCCCTGAAGCTCTCTACAACCTCTGGTTCTTTCAGTTTATCCAGGTCCCATCTCCTCAATTTCCCACCTTTTTGCAGTTTCTTCAGTTTTAATCTACAGTTCATAACCAATAGATTGCGGTCGGAGTCCACATCTGCCCCTGGAAATGGCTTACAATTTAAACCCTGGTTCCTGAATCTCTGTCTTACCATTATATAATACCTTCCAGTATCTCCAGGCTTCTTCCATGTTGGACCCTAGACGATTGGAAAACCGCGGCCTGGTCAAATGATTGACTGACTGGAAATGGTTTTCTTCGGCGACTTGGAGACCATTTTCAGCCATTCATGGGCTTCATGTTCGCAAACAGCGATGGAATTTTTATGAATGGCAATGCGCCATGTCACCGGGCCACAATTGTTCACGACTGGTTTGAAGAACATTCTGGTCAGTTCGATTTGGCGATCCACATCGCCCGCCATGGGATAAACTCGAGAGGTCAGTTCGTTGAGAAAATCGTGCACCGAGAACATTTCCGCAATTATGGACAGCTATAGAGGCTGCATGTCCCAGTATTTCCGCAGGGGACTTCAAACGACTTGTTGAGTTCATGTCACGTCGATGCACTACTCCAGACAAGAGATGATCCCACACGCGACTAGGAGGTATCCCATGACATTTATCATCTCAGTATACGTCGCCAGACTCCCACTGAAAAATAAGTAAATAACGATAAACTTCTCTTGCAGCTTTTACCATTTGAAATGGATTAGCATCCTTTGTATGTTAATCCTAATTTGTAAGTATCCCAGACTAACGTGCAATAGTCAAGAAACGGACGGACGAGGGCTATGTAAGACACTTCATTCGTGGATGAATGAATTTTTTTCCCCCCAGGACGACACTAGGGCTTGCCGGCGACCTCGCCTACACAGATGGACTAACTGTAAGAGATGGGTGTAACTGCACGCTGGTGCGCCCGCTCCTAAAAATAGCCAAACAGCTGTGCCTGTGCGGGTCCCGCAGAGTGCCGCCGCCCACAGCCGAGGCAGTGTGCTGGCGAGGGGCGGTGTCAGGACCATTTGCACGGCGTGGGGCCGAGCACAGTGGCCACTTTGTTGCGTTACGTAAGAGCAGACCGCAGGAATGCGAAGCGCGCGCCAGCCGGGCAGGCGCTGCGCTAAACTCGTGAATCGGCGCGTGGCGTGCCGGCGTGGGCGTGCGCGGCCGTGACTCAGCGGCGGAAGGCACGGAACTGTTATATGCAGCTAGAGACGTCTAAATCCAACAACAAACAACGTACTAGACCAGGGGTGCATAACATTTTTGAGTTTGAGATCTACTACATGTAATTCATTTAGAGACCTAATGACCTGAAAATTCATAAAGGTATAAGCAAAAGACAACACTGTAGTCACAACTAACCATATCAGTTACACAAAATACATAAAAGGTAATTTTGTCTCCATCAAAAGTTTCAGACCGACTATTCAGTTTTCAAGATGTTACACATATGAAAAAAAAATTAAAATGTACACTATCATAATCGTTTGAAAAGGTTTAGTGAGATACTTGGCTTTATACGAGGGTAATCCCAAAAGTAAGGTCTTATATTTTTTTATAAGTACATAGATCGGTTTATTTCTACAATGGTTTACATCAGTTTACAGCTTGAACATTTAGCTATTTTTTGACATAATCACCTTTCCTGTCGATGTACTTTCGTAGACGCTGTGGCACTTTTTGTATGCCCATGTCATACCAGCTCGCCCCCATGCTGTTCAGAAAGTTATGAACCTCTTCTTTCACCTCGTCCTCGGAGCTGAATCGCTTTCCGACCAAATAATCTTGTAAGTAGGCTGTTTAGGTTTTTATGTTGGTAGCGCCACGTAGCGCTCTGTATGAAAATCACTGGCTGTGCTGTGTGCAGTCTGTGGCTGGTTGGCATTGTTGGAATATTCGCTATTGTAGAGATTGGGCAGTTGGATGTGAACAGCGCGTAGCGTTGCACAGTTGGAGGTGAGCCGCCAGCAGTGGTCGATGTGGGGAGCGAGATGGCAGAATTATGAGAGCGGACGATCTGGATGTGTGTCCATCAGAGACTAAATTTGTAAGACTGGATGTCATGAACTGATATATATATAATGACTTTTGAACACTATTAAGGTAAATACATTGTTTGTTCTCCATCAAAATCTTTCATTTGCTAACTATGCCTATCAGTAGTTAGTGCCTTCAGTAGTTAGAATCTTTTATTTAGCTGGCGGTATTAGCGCTAGCTGTATTGCAGTAGTTAGAGTAACGAAGATTTTTGTGAGGTAAGTGATTCATGAAATGTATAGGTTATTGTTAGTCAGGGCCATTCTTTTGTAGAGATTATTGAAAGTCAGATTGCGTTGCGCTAAAAATATTGTGTGTCAGTTTAGTGTTGATCAGAATAAGTAAAGAGCGAAACGTCTAAGTACGTTCAGTTCTGCTCAGCTGTTTGAAAATCAAATAACGTAAGGGGTTTATCAGCACAATCATTCATAATTTTTTCTAAGGGGAGGTTTCAATCTTTTTACTTAGGGAATAGGTGATAGTCACTAGGTGCCAAGTCACGACTATAGGGTGGGTGGGTGATTATGTTCTACTGAAACTGTTGCAGGAGAGCAACGGTTTGCCGAGCGATGTGTGGACGAGCGTTCTCATGGAGAATGTGTACACCCTTGCTCAACATTCCTTTTCTCCGGTTCTGAATTGCCCGTTTGAGATTTTTCAGAGTCTCACAGTACCCGTCAGCATTAATTGTGGTCCCAGCGATTCAGCTCCGACGACGAGGTGAAAGAAGAGGTTCATAACTTTCTGAACAGCATGGCGGCGAGCTAGTATGACATGGGCATACAAAAACTGCCACAGTGTCTACAAAAATGCATCGACAGATATGGTAATTATGTCGAAAAATTGCTAAATGTTCAAGCTGTAAACTGATGTAAACCATTGTAGAAATACTCAGGTCTATGTACTTAGAAAAAAACAGGAGACCTTACTTTTGGGATTACCCTCGTATATCATGGGCAAGTTTATTTTAATCTGGTGAACATTTTGTCAGTCAACCTTACACGGGCTGAAAGATGAGGATTAGTCAGGTCATTTCTATACTTACATTTCAATATGTTCATCGTTGAAAACGCTGCTTCACATGGAAAAGTTGACCCAAAGAACAATAAATCATACGATGCCATTTTTACAACGTTGTGGTAGGTTTACTACACGTACTGATTTCTAGAAGTTGTCTTCATTGTATTCGCACTGTAAGGAAATGTCATTTTGAAATCGAATTATATCCTTCGTGGACCACATTGCTGTATCGTGGAAGATCGAAAATTGAGCTTCGAGTTGCCTACTGGAGGCGGAGCTTCTTTCTAGTCCGTCCCTACGTCTTCCGCTCCGCACACCGCACCTCATGACGCAGCAACCAGCGCTCGCAACTCAACAAGTAACCGTTCGCGATTCTCGTCACGCACGAGGAAATGCTATTGCTTGTCGCGAGAGTTAAAGGCGGTGAAATGCGGATGGAGACGATAGAAGATTTACCGCCTATAAATACGGCGAGAAACACTCATTGTCAACAAACAGGTATTTTATAAAAAAAATCTCAGGTTTCAGGAAAGGTTTTGAAAGACTGACTCAAAACACCTGGCGATCGACTGTCGGTATCGGTCGACGGGTTGAGACGAATACCAATCAGGTTTCCGTAAACATCGCAGCCTGAATAAAGATGACAGATGTCCTAAAAGTTTCCGTGGATGCACAAGTAAAAAAATGGCTCTGAACACTATGGGACTCAACATCTGAGGTCATCAGTCCCCTAGAACTTAGAACTACTTAAACCTAACTAACCTAAGGACATCACACAAATCCATTCCCGAGGCAGGATTCGAACTTGGGACCGTAGCGGTCGCGCGGTTCCAGACTGAAGCGCCTAGAACCGCTCGGCCACATCGGCCGGCGATGCACAAGAGAAAACTAGCATGTACTGCTTACATTTCAGCAAAGCCTTCGATACCGTTGGTCGACTTTTACATTTTACTTGTCAAACTTAGCAGCCTAAATTTCTCGCCAGGTGCAGTTTCGCTCATGTCTGCCTTCTCGCCAACAATGCATCCTGTCCGTCACCATGAAGTCACAATAGGGACGGGCGGTATCAGAGGTCCCACAGGGTTCGATATTAGGTCCTATACTGTTTTCATCGTATGTCAATGACGTGTTATGAGTTTTGTCCTCCTGCAAATGCCACATGTACACTTATGACCTCCAACTGCATCTAAGTTCAAAACCAATAAACCTGACACCAGCTAGAATCTCGGTACTGACCTTTGTGTATTATCAAAACTGGCGCAATATCTAGGGTTAAAGCTCAACCTATCTAAAACCCAAGTGGTACTGGTTGGTCACACCAGGATCATTATCTCGAAATACCGAGAATGCCTACCATCTTTAATCCTAAATGGGACAAATATCAACCTTTCCTCCTCAGAAAAATTTTACGAGTAATAATAGACGAAAATTGAAATTGGACTGAGCACTTAACTACAATGTGCAAGTAGCATGAGTATCTCCCCATAGCCTACAAAAATATAAAAAGCCCATCCTCTTGACTTGGAAAAGTAACACACTTCCAATTATTCATTAGAGCTATGTTATCTCGCACTGTTTCTCAGGAAAGGTCACTGCGCCTAGTAATGGTTCTGGTTTCTTGTCTTCGTCATATCTGTGATGTTCGACTCTTTGGTCATATTCCACCATCGTATGCACAGCTACCATGGCTGCGTGCAGACAAGGCTAGAGATGTCTATATCCTCCGTCCTCTCTACTGCCTTATGATCGTACACTGTCCTCGATATTAACGCTCTTGTCTGAACAAATGACAGAATTACCATCTCCGATCAGAGCAAAATCCCATCTGTCCCACTCTATCGTTCAGCCACGTTCTGGAAGTTCTTCTCAGCAGCAGGAACCCTACGCCGGAATAACTTCCCGCGTTATATTAGAGAACTGAATAATATCTTCAGCATTAGAAGACAGTTCGTGACATATCTGCTATAGCAACAATAATGATTAACATTGTCCCTGAAAGCACTCATCACCCTTGTACATCTTCCTTTATGCCATATCTTCCTCATTTTCCAGTATTCTTAGCTGGTACAGTCTCCCCAAATTTCCTTTCCCCCAAACTCACTACATCAGAAAACATCTATTTTGCAAAAGCCGGTTCTCTAGACTTTCTCAGTAGCGTATCGCGAAAAGAGCATCTTCTCTCCAGGAATCCCCATATCAGTTCATGGGGTATCTTCGTAATAGCCCGCGCGCGGATGGAACCTGCCAGTAACAAACCTGCTAACACGCCTAGACACTGCTTGCTTCATTCTGACCTGGTGGGGACCCCAGACACTCACAGTACTCAGAAATATGTCTCTTTAGTGTTCTATAGCTTGAAGCCTGTATTTTATAGTGGTCTAAGAATGAACTCCAAAGTACTCCAGTGCAAAGAATAAAAACTTGAAGTAAAGTTATCATATATAAAAGCCGTCGCTTCGAGTAGACTCACTTCAGAAGCGATGGAAGTGAAAATTAATGTCAATATATAAAAGTTACTTTAAAATGACTTCCTTAAAAAAGGTTCCATCGCAAGCTGTTATTTGAATAAGCCCAACGTGCATGTTCGTTCCCGTTATAGTTTAGTAGCATTTTCAACAAAAGTCATTGAAATTCTCATGCAGTGAGACGTTAACTGAAATATAATCGGACTTTGTTTTATATGAAAGCAGGTTCTTTGTGAAGAATAAGAAAATGTTTAACGATAGTGCGCGACTGGTGTACGATAGTTTCGACCACTAAACAACCTGGTCCTAGTTTTTTAAACTACCGATAATTTCACATACATTTAACAGATACCTTTAATGTGATGAGGGAAATGTTGAATACTGCCTAGGCGTCAAATGTGGGGTGTCTGGGAAACCTCCTTTTCGGATCGCTAGACAACATTCAAACAAATCGTATTGATTAGTTTTGTTAAAAAAGGATAAAATACAGTACTTAAATTTGTGTTAAATAGATGTGTAGCAAGCAATGGGTGACAGACAAAATAATAAATCTCTTCAGTACACCAATTCCTAATACAAGTGAAGTAATACAGTTGGTGCTTCTATCCACGTAGCTGGTCTTGACGCTTCTGTAGAACTGGACCGCGACCATTCGGGCGCGGCGCTTATGTCTTCTTCACCTAGGGGCCGCTGCTGTCGCGTTGTCGTCCTGGAGAGGGGTCGGTCAGCGAGCTATTGGCTGACGTCTTGTCACAGCCCTCTCTGGTCTATAGTTCCCGACTGGCGTTCCAGCGCTTGACTTTAAGCCGTAACAGGAAATGAGTTTTTAAATAATGTTTTAAACACATTTGAACTAAAATTCTGCCATTATTAACATAAAATTCATTACACGACACTTAGATATGAATTCTCGGATGCCAGTAAAATAAGAAGACAGAACAATAATTATTTATTTATTTAGCGTATGGCAGTGCACATCATTACACTTCTTACAAATGTTTAAACAAAGATATACATAAAAAACACAATAAAACATACAGATAATGGTCAATAAAATTAAATACAAGCATTGAGATTATAAAGTCTTTTGCGGCGTCTGTTGCCATCAGAAAATCACTGAACTTGCCACTGTATGCTCTTCGGTCACAGTCTTGGACGATGTGGCGGATGGTCTGTCTGTTGGCTCAGCCGTCACAGTTGTGAGTTGTTTTTCCCCATTTGTAAAGGGTATCTGCACATCTTTCGTGATTTGTCCGTATTCTGTTAACGGATGACCACATTTTACGTTGTAGTTCATATCCGGGCGGTCTCGCAGTAATGCAGGGGAGGGCTTGACAATGCTCAGGGCACACCTCTCGCCACTGTTCCCTCCAGGTCTTTATTGCATCAAAGTTTATACTTTGCAATTCCTTGGCTGTTATCATTATTGGATGTTGGATGCCGTGTTGCAGTGTATAGGGAGCTGGACGTTGTCGAGTATCTTCCTCTAATCCCGGAGAAGAGCATTCTTCCGACGTAGGTCCGCAAGTGGTATGTGGCTTAGAACTGGCAGCCAATGTGTTGGGGTTGATCTCATGGTTCCGCTGACAATTCACGTAGTACTATTCAGCTGTACGTTGATTTTTTTTTTTTTAACACTGTTCATCCAGACCGGAGCGCAGTACTCCCCGGCCGAGTAGACCAGTCCGAGTGCCGACGTGTGCAGCGTGTCAGCCGAGGAGCCCCAAGTACTGCCGCACAGATTCTAGAGAATATTGTTCCTTGTCTTTAGTTTGGCTGCAGTATTTTCCAGAAGTCGTTAATAAGTGAGTGCTCTGTCCAAAGTGACTCCAACGTACTTAGGATGCTCATTAGATCGGAGCCGATTTCCCTCGAGACGAACGTCACGTTGTTTGCTTGCTGATTTATTATTGAGATGGAAACATGTAATTTCTGTTTCTGTAGGATTTGGCTGTAATCTCCATTTACGAAAATATGTAGTTAATGTCTCCAAGTCAGATGTCAAGGTTGTTTCCATGACTTCTAAGTTCTTGTTGTGTTGCCAAGACCCAGTCGTCTGCGTACCCAAACTTCCTGGAAGATGTGGATGGCATATCGGCAATATATAAGCTGAAAAGTGGTGGAGCCAACAAGGAGCCCTGCGGTAGGCCGTTGGTCAGGGTTCTTTGGACGCTTATCTGTTCTCCTGTTACTACTTGTAATGCTCTGGCAGTAAGTATGGCTTCTACAAGTCTGGTAGTTCTTAGGCAAGGGATTGTTCGCATGAATTTGTACAATAGGCCATGTCTCCATACAGTGTCATAGGCAGCAGACAGATATATGAAAACAGCTGATGTTTTTAATTTTCTTTGGTACCCAGCCTCTATACACGTAGTTAGTGACATGACCTGATCTGTACAGGAACCCGGCTTGCTCCACGGGAACTGACTCCAGAATTTTGGTGGCAATGCGGTTATAGAGAAGTCTTTCCAGGAGTTTATAGACAGAGCTCAATAATGCAACTGGGCGGTAGCGCTTTGGTTCGTTACCCGGCTTCCGTGGCTTTAGCAGATCAACGATTTTTGATCGTTTCATTTGCTGAGGGACTATGCCGTGTGTTATGATATCTATAAAGAATTCTGCTAACCGTCTTTTCGCATATTTTCTGCAGTTCAGAAGAAACTCCGGATGGACTCCATCAAATCCAGGTGCTTTTCCCGATTTTACGTCTTTGAGAGCACTCGTTATGTCTTCTGCCGAGAATGGACAGGAAAATTCCGTTTGGTCATCGCAGAAAGATTTTAATGTTGTGAGCTCATGCTTTATCTGAGTGGTGTCAGCTCTATCTCGCGGAGTTTTAGAGGTTGACACTATGTGGGAGACAATCTTCTTTGGATGTATCGGTGTTTCTTTGTGGATGCTCTTATTGCCGTCATTTAGTTTTTTTTGTACTAGACGTTTTGAAGTCTAGTTCTTGAACGGTTTTCATCCATCGTTCTCGTCGAGCCACATCGAGATTGTGCAGTAGGTTGTCAGCAATTTCGTGATCTTTGCTGTTGACGAATGCCTGGTATTGATTTTCACATTCTTTGTTCCATCATGGGATATATTGTTTACGGTATTCTCTAGGTATTGCCTTTTTCGCGGAGCTTATGACCGTTCCAACAAACCTCTTGTAGTTCTTTAGTTCAGGAGGTATCCGTCCCAGGCACTTATCCAGGGTGTTACAAAAAGTTTCCCAGTTTTCTTTCTGGAAATTCCACTGCGGGTGAGGAAAGGAAGTACCTAGGGGAATAGTTCTTCCAATCTCTATTAGAGCGGGTCGATGTTGGCTGTGTGGGAAATCTGGTTGAATATTACGAGAGATTTTCAGCGGTATGTTTTCCTCGTCTGTGGTCACGAAGCATAGGTCAGGGTTACATCCTCGTCTCCATGCTGCCGAACAGAAGGAATCTCTAACCTTTGCGTCAAATACGAGGTACATATTGTTTTCATCCGCCTAGTTTGCAAGTGCCTCACCATTGTCATCGTTCTCTTTGTATTTCCATTGGGTGTGATGACTGCTGTAGTCGCCTACATAGACAGATGGATGTTGCAGTAGAGGTAGGACTTGTGGTGGCCATGAGACTGTAGGAAGTTGTTTGTGTTACTTACGGTGTACCCTCCGATTTGAATAACCACTTTGTGTATGTTGTTGTTGGTAGATGTTGAATGCAACTGAACATTTTCGACATCAGATCTTACATAAGTTGCCACACCATAAGCGTGGTGGTACGTGGCACCAACTAAGTCATAACCGTATATTTTACCTCTTTTTCCTTGTTCCTCGTTCTCTGTGTGTGTTTCCCGAATGGCAGCGACGCCAATGTCATTATCGTTCAGAACCTTTTGCAGGACATCGCTCTTATCCCTGCTGATTCCTTCTATATTTAGCTAGCAAATCCTGAGGCAAGGTCCCAGTTTTCTTGTCAGCTGGCCATGAGGATGACCGATGGGTTTCGTCTGTGCCATTTCGAATAGGGTGCGCTATTAAATAGCCAGGAGATCAATATGATTGTCTGGCTGCCAGTTAGCGCTAGTTCATTTAGTTCACGTCTATAATTAGACGCTATCCAGGATGCACAAGCCGGCCGCGGTGACCGTGCGATTCTAGGCGCTGCAGTCCGGAACCGCAGGACTGCTACGATCGCAGGTTCGAATCCTGCCTCGGGCATGGATGTGTGTGATGTCCTTAGGTTAGTTAGGTTTAAGTAGTTCTAAGTTCTAGGGGACTGATGACCTAAGATTTTAAGTCCCATAGTGCTCAGAGCCATTTTTCAGGATGCACATGTAGTATTCTACTACGGACGCAAACTAGCCTTACACCCCAGAATAATAATTAATGAAACAAAGGAAAGAAAAGAAAAATGATTTTTAAAAAAATGAAATACATGAGTAGATTTTGTGAAGGTAATTTTATAGTTCCATGTCCCTGCCACACAATAGCTTGTTTGTACATATTCTTCTCTTTATACATGGTCGTCTGTGTTTGATGGAGACAATACAAAAGATGATGTTCGAGATAGATGAGCTAGTTTTCCTAGGATTCTCGCAATAAGCTGGATTACTCGCCTTCCCTGCTACAGACCGTACGTGGTCGTTCCAATTCATATCGCTTTAGATACGTAATCAATGTATCTGTGTCAAGCAGTCCAACATCAGTATTGCCTTCGAACATTACAAGTCTGTTTTGTAGACCTCTGTGGTGGAGGAACATTAGCAGCGTTGTTGAATTCGCTAGACGGTAGACAACACTGCTTATTTACCACTTTCGGTGTCAAGGGCCAATTGCCACGCACTGGTAAGGGTACAGCCTGTGTCCCGATGAAGCTGTTGCTCCACCTTCTGACCCTTACAGCTCTTTAGATGGCAGAAACGCGTTAAGTAGATGCATGAAATAAGATTTTCGTTTCATCAGACGTAATTCCATGGTTTTTCATGAGGCTGTATCCGGTGAAGCAGATTTGTCGAAATCGCGGTACTTAATGTGGCACCACATTCATAAGGGATTTTATTAATTCCAAGAACAGTGATACTATGAGCGCCTATTACTGGGTGCAGCATCTTTTAATCTTCTTGGATGTTCGGAAAATATCTTGAAATCCTTGTCTACCCACGACTCAGCCTTCTTTCGTTAGCTCATCAGAAAGGATGCTGTGCTGTATGCTAATTCTGTTGTGATGACTGAGTATCTCCGCGTTTCCCTATCTTGCAGAAGGCTAACTTAATATTTACCTATTGGCCGTTCTACGCAATTATTTTTTTTCTCACAAATCTAGAATAAATCTTTTTCTCCCCATTGGAGAGTATGCTACTACGAAACTTCGTCATAGACTGAATTCGAGTTCAGGTTCAGGAATCGAACTTGTATCTGTGTTTCTCATGGTGTAAAATGTTCATACATCCAGAAGGCTTTCGACACCGTTCCTTACAAGCGTCTTCTAATCAAACTGCGTGCCTACGGAGTATCGCCTCAGATGTGCGACTGGATTCGTGATTTCCTGTCAGAAAGGTCATAGTTCGTAGTAATAGACGGAAAGTCATCGAGTAAAACAGAAGTAATATCCGGCGTTCCCCAAGGAAGTGTTATAGACCCTCTATTGTTCCTTATCTATATTAACGACATAGGAGACAATCTGAGTAGCCGTCTTGGATTGTTTGCAGATGATGCTGTCTTGTAAAGGCATCAGATGACCAAAACGACTTGCAAAATGATTTAGATAAGATACCTGTATGGTGGGAAAAGTGGCAATTGACCCTGAACTAAGAACAGTGTGAAGTTATACAGATGAGCACTAAAAGAAATCAGCTTAATTTCGATTACGCGATAAGTCACACAAATCTTAGGGCTGTACATTCAACTAAATACTTAGGGATTACAATTACAAATAACCTAAATTGGAACGATCACATAGATAATATTGTGGGTAGAGCAAACAAAAGATTGTGATTCATTGGCAGAACACTTAGAAGGTACAACAGGTCTACCAAAGAGACTGCTTACACTACGCTTGTCCGCCCTGTTCTGGAGTACTGCTGTGCGCCGTGCGATCCGCATCAGGTGGGACTGACGAATGACATCGGAAAAGTGCAAAGAAGGGAAGCTCGGTTTGTATTATCGCGAAATAGGGGAGATAGTGTCACAGACATGATACGTGAATTGGTGTGGCAATCATTAAAACAAAGGCGTTTTTCGTTGCGACGGGATCTTCTCATGAAATTTCAATTGCCAGTTTTCTCCTCCGATTGCGAAAACATTCTGTTGGGACCCACCTACATAGGGAGAAATTATCATCACGATAAAATCAGCGAAATCAGGGCTCGCGTGAAAAAATTTTAGTGCTCGTTTTTCCCGCGTGCCGTTCGAGAATGGAACGGTAGAGAGACAGCATGAAGGTGGTTCATCGAACCCTCTGCCAGGCACTTTATTGTGAATAGCAGAGTAACCACATAGATGTAGATGTAGAACTATCCACGCACGTTTTCTCATCTGTCTCCCAGCTTCGTTTGCCTCTCTCCCACCTTCCAACCATCATAGCGGCTCTTCGTGATGCATCGATGATTTCAGAGTATAGGATCTTATTTATAATGTATTGAGTTGCAGAGTGCAAATCCGAGTATCACATGATTTAGCACCAAGTAATCCGAGTAGGAAATACGATGAAAAATATTTCATGCGAAACACTGCCAAATGAGTTACACCTCTTACAAAAGCAGTAATTACCTATTTGAGAAATCGAGGACGACCGGTATGGAACATAAATTCCTTAAGTTTGCACGATAAGAAGCAGAATCTCACAAGCTCAAATAGTAGGTGTCGTCTGTCTTGCACCAAGGCAGTTCTTTTGCGTCAAATATGCAATTGCACACTTATGCCATTGGGCAGAGTCTCATTCACCAGATTCTTTATTTTCATTCTTTTTTTTAATTTTTCACTTTTCTGTAAGAGTTTGCTTCTCTATATTTTCGGTGAAACAGGTGCTGTGGCTTGTGAAGTTTTTAGACTCCTCGCTTACTCCTCCCTTGCAGCATCACGGCTAAATTTAGAGAGGCTGTAAACATTATTTGCCCATCGTCGACCCGACCCTATTCTACGGGAACACACACCGTGCTCCAGGATTGCTAAATACTCCATTACTTTTTTCTGCACCACACTTCTGTGCTAATTGTGTGCTAAAAATATGTCTTTCGTATCCTCCCGCTCGAATGTAATCCCACAATCCGTCATGCCTGTGTTTACTGAATGCCAGATGGCTGAGAAAGGACCCAGTTCCTGGATATGTTGCGTGTTTTCTCTTCCACTTTTCCAGTAACATCTCTGCACTACTGCTCTATGAGCCACTGAATATGTGGGACCAAAATTTTGATTATTTTGTAACGTACTGTTCATAGTTGATCAGTTCCTAATAAAGCAACCTCTCTAAGAATATCATAATTTGTCGCAACGTAAACAGCTGGCGGCAATGTTAAGTTTCCCGAAATCTATTTCACGACATTTAAGAGCGCTAAGCGACTTCGTCGCTCTTAACACTAAACTGGATCAGTTCTAGAGTTAAATTTTAATGAGGTGCACTCGTTTATCAAATTTGACAAAGGCCATACTCTCTTGCATTTCCACTATAGTTAACATAATCGTGTTCAGAGATTCAGCAACTGTTTAGATAATTAAGATGATTCTCATTTACTGTTCCATCTCAGTTGAACATTTTTATTAGATTACATCTTTCGATCACTGTGGATCACCTTAAAACCTAAAACAAAGTAAAACTAAATATGTGCCATCCAATGTTATAGAATAAGTAGAAAAGACAAGATTTGTACATAACGTAGAATTTACCTGTCTTGTCTACTTAGATCCACATACCAGAGTACAATGTTTTGCAATTGCGGTCAGTGTTTTAAATAGGTATTACAATCTAACTTCATATATCCTGCAATGTTCCTGAGGGATTTCATTTAATTGGCCTTTAATGTTATTGTTTAGTTTCGTTTCACTACCGGAGATTCACTCCCGTTCCGAAATTTGCTAGCGACATAAGTTTATAAAATTTAAGATAATTTTATGTTCTTACTTCGTTTTGGAAATGGTAACCTTTAGGTAACTGAACGTCTCATTTATATCTTTTTGGTCTAAGTGTGCTCTATACGTTAGCATTTGCCTTAAAAATCTAACCCTATCTAGTTTCTATTACTATTTTCGTCGTTACTGGGTTGTTCCTAAAGAAAATCATGGCTTTTTTATATTGATAGCAACATGTTATGTATATGACATGTTTTGTATACTTTGTAAGCATCTCTATGTAGTCCATCTTCACTGTTCGATATTATCACGTGATCATCTGTAAGTAGCACTGTCATTATACAATCTTGTTGTTTCAAGTTGTTCGTGTAATTCGGTAGTGCTATTTTCGTCAATCTACATCTACATCTACATTTACACTCCGCAAGCCACCCAACGGTGTGTGGCGGAGGGCACTTTTCTTGCCACTCTCATTACCTCCCTATCATGTTCCAGTCGCGTATGGTTCGCGGCAAGAACGACTGTCTGAAAGCCTCCGTGCCCGCTCGAATCTCCCTGATTTTACTTTCGTGATCTCCTCGGGAGGTATAAGTAGGGGGAAGCAATATATTCGATACCTCATCCAGAAACACACCCTCTCGAAACTTGGACAGCAAACTACACCGCGATGCATAGCGCCTCTCTTGCAGAGTCTGCCACTTGAGTTTGCTAAACATCTCCGTAATGCTATCACGCTTACCAAATAACCCTATGACGAAACGCGCCGCTCTTCTTTGGATCTTCTCTTTCTACTCTGTCAACCCGACCTGGTACGGATCCCACACTGATGAGCAATACTCAAGTATAGGTCGAACGAGTGTTTTGTAAGCCACCTCCTTCGTTGATGGACTATTTTTTCTAAGGAGTCTCCCAATGAATTTCAACCTGGCACCCGCCTTACCAACAAATAATTTTAATTGATCATTCCACATCAAATCGTTCAGTTCGCATACTCGCAGATATTTTACAGAAGTAACTGCTACCAGTGTTTGTTCCGCTATCATCTAATCATACAATAAAGGATCCTTCTTTCTATGTATTCGCAATACATTAGATTTGTCTATGTTAAGGGTCAGTTGCCACTCCCCGCACCAAGTGCCTACCCGCTGCAGATCTTCCTGTATTTCGCTGCAGTTTTCTAATGCTGCAACTTCTCTGTACACTACAGCATCATCCGCGAAAAGCCGCAGGGAACTTCCGACACTATCTACTACGTCATTTATATATATTGTGAAATGTATGTATTAAAGAGAGCTGGAGAAAGACTGCAGTCTTGTCCAAGTTAATATCCTCTGTACTTTTCCCATTATAGTCAATTATTTGGATTCTTGTATAATTATAGATATTCTGAATTACACGTATAAGATATATAGGTAAGTCTCTTCTTCATAATTTATCCCACAATGATTGTATCAAAGGCTGTCACACAGGGTGTTTTTTCCACCGTGTGCAAACTCTAGGGATTGATCGATGAGAGGATATAAAACAAAAAAGGTCTAATGTACATATGCCCGGAAATGCATGGTTTCCATGCTAGAGGTCGTTTATTCAATCATACATCGTTACAGAGACTGCGGCCTGCTACAAGATGTATGAGGAAGAGAAGTGAATGAGAAACAACATTATCAGTTACTATGGCAGGATAGGGCGCTAGGGCATGACATATGAGGAACAGTACCACCCTCTAGGAGGGAACTATTTACGCTGTAATTATGACTGCACGGTACAGCGCGTATTAGACCGCAGTCTCTGTAGCAAAGCAGAAATTTAAGGAATCTTGTTGTAAATCCTGTTGAGGAGCATTTTATCAGTTTGCTGTTTAAATCATTACCTGGAAAAACAAATAATCATTTCTTTGTTACAAATCTGGTTATGTTCCAAAATATTCAACTTTCAACGTTATAAATACACTACTGGTCGTTAAAATTGCTACACCAAGAAGAAATGCAGATGATAAACGGGTATTCATTGGACAAATATATTATACTAGAACTGACATGTGATTACATTTTCACGCAGTTCGCCTGCATTGACACTGAGAATCAGTACCCAGAACAACCACAATACGCCAGGGCATTGAGTCAAAAAGAACTTGGATGGCGTGTACAGGTACAGCTGCCCATGCAGCTTCAACACGATACCACAGTTCGTCAACACTACTGACTGGCGTATTGTGACGAGCCAGTTGCTCGGCCACCACTGACCAGAGGTTTTCAATTGGTGAGTGATCTGGAGAATGTGCTGGCCAGGGCAGCATTCGAACATTTTCTGTATCCAGAAGGGCCCGTACGGGACCTGCAACATGCGGTAGTGCATTAACCTGCTGAAGTATAGTGTTTCGCAGGGATCTAATGGAGGGTAGAGCCACGGGTCGTAACACATCTGAAATGTAACGTCCACTGTTCAAAGTACCGTCAATGCGAACAAGAGGTGACCGAGACGTGTAACCAATGGTACCCCATACAATCACGCCGGGTGATGCGCCAGTATGGCGATGACGAATACACGCTTCCAATGTGCGTTCACTGCAATGTCGCCAAATACGGATACGACGATCATGATGCTGAAAACAGAACCTGGATTCATCCGAAAAAATTACGATTTGCCATTCGCGCACCCAGGTTCGTCGCTGAGTACACCATCGCAAGCGCTCCTGTCTGCGATGCAGCGTTAAGGGTAACCGCAGCCATGGTCTCCGAGCTGATAGTCCATGCTGGTGCAAACGTCGTCGAACGGTTCGTGCAGATGTTTGTTGTCTTGCAAACGTCTCCATCTGTTGACTCAGGGATCGAGACGTGGCTGCACGATCCGTTACAGCCATTCGGATAAGATACCTGTCATCTCGACTACTAGTGATACGAGGCCGTTGGGATCCAGCACGGCATTCCGTATTACCCTCCTGAACCCACCGATTCCATATTCTACTAACAGTCTTTGGAACTCAACCAACGCGAGCAGCAATGTCGCGATACAATAAACCGCAATCGTGAGAGGCTACAATCCGACCTTTATCAAAGTCGGAAACGTGATGGTACGCATTTCTCCTCCTTACACGAGGCATCACAACAACGTTTCACCAGGCAACGCCGGTCACCTGCTGTTTGTGTATGAGAAATCGGTTGGAAACTTTCCTCATGTCAGCACGTTGTAGGTGTCGCCAGCGGCGCCAACCTTGTATGATTGGTTTGGAAAGCTAATGATTTGCATATCACAGCATCTTCTTAGTTAAATTTCGCGTCTGTTGCACGTAATATTGGTGGTGTAGCAATTTTAATGGCCAGTTGTGTAGTTACATGCGTTCGAGACAGTTCGCATTTTTTTCCAGTTCTGGTGTTCGGACTATAGAAATACGGTTTCGGAAGAGTTCAACAGCTACTCGATGTGCTGAACATAGTTATCACCACATTTTTTTGTTTGACATAAAGAAACAAAAAGAATACGTTAGCCAACAAATCGTGTGAATTCGGTCAATCATCCATCGTTTGACCTGCTGTGTTCCAGCTGGCATTGTGATGAAGAGTAATGTGATGATCTCGGTTGTTTTTCTTGAATTCATGGAATACATTTAACAAAAAATTGTGCGCTAGTCAATATTATTGTCATCTTTTCGATCCCCCTAAATCAATCGTCGCGACATGTGCAGAAAGAAGGCATCACTTTCGTGGAAGTGCTTCGCGTACCAAACATTTCTTGGTTTCAGTTCATGTTGGACAATAGAAGGGATTTATTGTTGCTCAGTTTTCAGTCAGTACAAATATATCCAAGTTTGGCATGCTATTACAATGTTTCGTAAGGAATTTGCAGAGTACCAAAGCTGATTGAAGTGCTTGGAGGAATTTTGTTTACCAAGGACTACCCGGAAATCGTATCAATTAATCCAACAGAAATCTTTATGTGTTTCACAAATCTGTTACTTTAAACTGTCACTGTCAACAAACTACTCGGCCAATTTTTGTGATGTATTTGTTTTACTATAGCAAATGACGAATTTTGAAACACCAGCATCATGTAGCAGTTCAGGGTAAAAACTTAAAACGGAGTCGCAGTAACATCTCTGTTAATGTGAACTTTTATGTAGAAATCTATGCATAGTGTTTTTCAATGGCTAGACGTATGTATAACACTTTACGTTAATGTAATAGCTCCTTCTTCTTCATCTTCTTGTCCCCGCAGCCACAGCTTGCTCTCTTCAGAAGTCCACTTCCATATATGAAGACCATCCCAACTCACTGGTCGTGTTTTTCAAATAGGATGTCATGATCTTGACGCCGCACAAAATATTGACAATTTTCGTGCTGTTGTTTCGTCATCGCCTAAAATGGAGGATAAGTGCCTTGGTTCGCCAAAAGCTTCCCTCCAATCGGTATGCAACACACAGGACGTTAAAACATGGTGCACTGTGGGTTTTGGTGCGGCAGGGGATATGGATGCGTCGGTGGGCAGTGTTCACAGCCGTTGTTGGCCACTTCTGGCCACTCTTTTTCCAACTCTGCCAACACTTTCTTTGTCGCCCAGAACACGATAGCCTGCAGGGGGATGTTAAGTTCAACTGTGGTATTTTCCAGGCGGGCTGCTTTAATACTGTAATAATTGTTATAGTTTTGCAGTTAAATTTCTCTCATTTATATTCAAAAGGAGTTCAAACAACTCATAGCATAGCTTAAGGAAAATGTTCCGCAAGAACTAAAAACCGTGTTTCAAAAAATTGATTCCTGTGGATACAAAATATTCAGAGCTGTAGTCGGCTTTTTAATCATCACCATATTATTATTTAGTCAACAGCCTTGCCGCAGTGGTAACACCGGTTCCCGTCAGATCACCGAAGTTAAGCGCTGTCGGGCTGGGCTAGCACTTGGATGGGTGACGTCCGGTCTGCCGAGCGCTGTTGGCAAGCGGGGTGCACTCAGCCCTTGTAAGGCAAACTGAGGAGCTACTTGATTGAGAAGTAGCGGCTCTGGTCTCGTAAACTGACATACGGCCGGGAGAGCGGTGTGCTGACCACATGCCCCTCCATATCCGAATCCAGTAATGCCTGTGGGCTGAGGATGAGATGGCGGACGGTCGGTACCGTTCGGCCTTCATGGCCTATTCGGGAGGAGTTGAGTTTTTATTTTTAATAGTATTATTTATTTCCTTGTTTAATTCAAATAATTTGAAGGATGCACTGATAATTGTTAAACTCTGCATGAACATTTGTAAAACAATGTAATTCATTGTACTTCAGATTAGTTAAAAATATAGTCTAGTGGTTAAGTTAATTGGGTGTAGTTAAGACTGTGGCTTCGAATCAGTCGGGTGTAATCTACTCTTTTATTTATTTAATATTAGTCGGAAACTAAAAGCTTATACTGAAAGCCCAAAATGAACCGAAACAAAGCAGAAAGTGATTCATTGGCGAAGCACTTTGAGAGAAATCCTCATTTCTCTTTTATGGTATCTTATTGAGCCATCCGTGGATAGCTTGTAGCAAATACTCGATATTTTTGGCGATGGTTTTGCTGCGCCTTCTACCTTCTCGATAGGTTCGGTTGTTTTCTGGAAACTTCCCATCATTGGCGTTCGAGACACTGAAACTGCAGCGTGTGGCTTCTGTGGGGACTCCAAGTGAGGTTCTGCGAGTGACTTGGTAATAACGTGCACCACATTTAGATTGCTAGAGGTACGTCTGTCTCTAAGGGCACTGTCATCGTCCTGAAGAACAAGTCAAGGTGCTGCGTGTTATTCTGGAATTTTATGGCGCGGAGACTTCCGGAGTCCCCAATCAGTTGATGAATTTGTGGCTGTCTATTACGAGAGTCTAGTCACTACCTTCTCACTCTGGTAGCCTGTGGCCACGATGTTATTTCTAGTTGTTCTTAAGCAACGAAACCAGTGAAAGTTATTGTGCTTATCGTGCGGTCCCCACTCCCTGGTTACATCTGACATCCGAGTAATGTGTTTAACCTCCCTTCAAGTTTTGATCAGTGTCGTGACCTCGAGCTGGTTGTGATTTGTTAAGTTTTAAATCAGTAGCTATTGTGTGTAACATATACCACTAATTCGGTCCTTGTTTAGCACATAAGTTCCTTGGTTTAAATTTTATGTATGTGGGATGCCTGTGGTAACAAATTTGTCTCAGATATTTCTACCAAATGTTCTGCTCTGTATTGTAAAGGCCATATTGATGACAGATGTTTTAAAAAAGAGCAGCCGTTTGGCTCTGGGGCTTGTAGTCAGTTGTAATTATTGTTGTGTCGGTATCTGGGCCGACACCGTGAAGTTGAGATGGCTGAAAAGGCAAGCTAGACTAACGCAGACGGCGTGAAGTACTGGAACAGGATACGTAATTAATGTTAGGAAGAAAAGTACGGAGCAGGTTTAATACTTAACTTTACTCAAACATTGTGGTACATCGATCTTGACGATACACAGGAGACTTTAAGTACAATCACTGTATGGCTAATGGCGCCTTGCTAGTTCGTAGCCATTAACTTAGCTGATGGCTATTCTGTCTCTCGGCTAATGAGAGAGAAAGGCTTCGTACATCTGGTCGGTAGCTAGGTTCTCGTACAACTGGGGCGAGTGCTCTCTCGTATCACGAGACCTGCCTTGGTGGTGGCGCTAGGTCTGCGATTACACAGTGGCGACACGCGGGTCCGACATGTACTAAATGGCCCGCGGCCGATTTAAGCTACCACCTAGCAAGTGTGGTGTCTGGCGGTGACACCACAATTATTACCTCGCTGTTCACGTTCTGTGTAATGTTCAAATGGCTCTGAGCACTATGGGACTTAACATCTGAGGTGATCTGTCCCCTAGAACTTAGAACTACTTAAACCTAACTATCCTAAGGACATCATACACATCCAGGTCCGAGGCAGGATTCGAACCTGCGACCGTAGCGGTCGCGCCTAGAGCCGCTGGGCCACAGCGGACGGCTCTATGTAATGTGAGGACGATTAGTTGCAGAAATATTGCTGTTTACTTCCAAGCTGTCATTACTGACTGAACCGAGAGCTATGTAAGCCTTGAAATACAGTAAATCGGTTCCTATAGGCAGATAATTTTGAATAGGCATAACTCCTGCGATTAATGTTATTTCCTATTTGTGTTCTCAGCCTATAAATTTTAAGATTTGCTCACTAATTGAAGTTACGTAATTACGTTGTGTTTTGTAATGTGTTCACTACATTGAACATTGGCACAACACCACTTACAGGATTTAATGACTTGCATTATAACTGCGAGTTCATATTAGCTTGGTCAGGTGGCAATATTGCAACTGGATTACTTCAAATTTTTTTAAGCACGATTACGTTGCTCAGCTCAGTTTTAACTTGTATATCAAGCGGATCTGTCATTTTATAGTTGCTATTTAAAGTCTTCGAAACTCATTTGAATTTTGACACCTCTTTTGTTGAGCTACAGTCAGTGTGGAAAATTTGCGATAACATCTTGGGGTTCACATGGACGACCATCAGCCTGTTAAACTGTTATTTCTTGTAGCATGATGCCATCAGCAACTGTAATACGAAGTACCAGAGCATGTGTTATTCATTCTGTAAAAGTTAAAACAAGGTTTCTGGGTTTTAATATTGAAGTTCGAATTTCTGTGTAATAAATTGTTTTAAGTATGTACCTTACGACTTCCTCTCTGCTCCTACCATTTCACTTGTGTTGCTTTAGAGTGTCAGGTACGGCCCACAGTTCTGTTTGCTACAAGTCACCGATGAAATACAAAAAAACCATCATTCTCTGCGAAGCCTTACAAACCGCCATTTTTTATTATTTGAAGGTGAAAAACACCGAATTAATGTCTCATTGCCCGTGCTCACCTGATATATATCACCTAGTGACTTCTTTTGATCTTTATGTCAGAGAAAAATCATGTCGACAGCTGCTTTCATCTTCTTAAGAAGCTGTTGAAACTTTTGAAACCGTGCTTTCGAGATAAAAACATCAGAATGAAAAGCAATGCTTTCACAACTGGCTCGAACACACTCAACTCGGCATAAATTTAAAAGGACAAAAGTTTGAGAAACAGTAAAACGATTTGTAGGATAAAACATTTTGTTTTTTGTGTTTTTTCTTAACTTAAAAAGTGGCCCATTTGTTAACTAATTGCACTCAGAAAAGATTCTGTTGATTTTCGTGGTTGACCTTTACTGCTGTTGCAGTCGGTATCTTATATTCGATACGTTGAATTGCCTGATTGGATAGACTACTAAAACGTAATAATTTGTCTGACAATGTGAAATTTTGTGTGGAAACTGAAGCACACGGCCACAAGAAATTCGTCTAATGGCAGTCCTGCTTTATTTTGTGTGAAATCCGCAACATTTACTGTAGTTAACTACACCATGTGAGAACAGTGCGGTATGCACTTCATCAAGTGAAAGACAAACATTTGAGGAAGTCGTGGTTCGATCACGCTCTTGGAGACTCTTAACGACGCATATAACGTGTGTGTCTCGCCCGCACCTGTGCAGCTTTCTGTGCGCTCTAGTTACATGCAACCGTTCCGCGAGGACGCAAAGGGGAACATGTAACGGTGCAAAGTCACGCAAGCGTTTGATTTGCGTATACTGGTCTCCCCATCCTACACGTAGAGACACGCGCAACAGTGGTGCACCTGACCGGGGTTATCTTGGTTTGGTGAATTGTTTTACTATGGCTCGCTGCTAATCCACTTTTTCGAACGCATTCAAATTTGGCTTTGCAATAGAACTATGGCCGAATGGTGTAACGAGAAACATATGGAATTTGAAGCGGATTATGGTGCGTTTCATTGTTTCAGGGTCGTTTATTCAACGGATTGCAAAGACAGAGCGAAACGAAATGACTTTCTACAGTTCTTTGGGAATACGAAAAGCCTGAAGACAACAAAGGCAAACCTGACCAAAATAAAAAGCTTTCGTCCCACAACCGGCGGATACATAGGGGCTCTTGATATGCTGATTTGGTTCATAGAGATTTTGCACTGACGAGAGCAATTAAACAACACTGTAATCGTGCTTAAGGTTTAAATAGCTGCTAACACAGCTGTTTCAGTACTGGAGTACCTACTGTGTGCTGTCCAAAGGCCCCAAACAGGGAGGAAAATGTCAGCTCACTTTAAAATATCGTGCAACGTCCAACCAGTCTTCTCTACCGTCTGGAGGCTGAAGGTGAACAAAAAAGTAATTAAAAACTCTAATTACATACTTTTGACAAAGTAAGATCCTCTCCCCTGTCCGAAGACATCTTCCACCCACACACCCTCCAATGTTCAAATGTGTGTGAATTCCTAAGGGACCAAACGGTTGAGGTCATCGGTCCCTAGACTTACATACTACTTAAACTAACTTAAACTTTAAACTAACTTATGCTAAGAACAACACACACACCCATGCCCAAGGGAAGACTCGAACCTCCGACGGGAGTGGCCGCGCAATCCGTGACATGACGCCTCTAACCGCGCGGACACTCCGCGTCAGCTCACACACCCTCCCATCACACACACACACACACACACACACACACACACACACACACACACACACACACACACACACAAACGCTGATAGATCTTGAATGAAATGTGTTATCCTTTCAGCACTTCCTATCCATATCGTTCTAGAGTGCTTTATGTTCAAAAATAAACACACATTCCCATATACACCGATGAGCCAAAACATTATTGCTACCTGTTTAATAGCGTGTTGCTGCACTTTTCAAGCACAGTACAACAGTGATTCTGCTTGACATGGATTCTAGAAATTACGCGATTGTGGTTTACGGGCATACAGGTGGCGCCCAATATGTGTTCAAGTGGGTACAGATCAGGCACATATGCTGGCCAAAATATCAATATGTGCCCACTAAAATGCACCTCAAACTACTGTAGTACGATTCTGACCTGACGTACTGTTTCCCTGCTGGAAGATGTCATCGCCGTAGGGGGAGACTTCAAGCGTGAAGCAATACAGGTGGTTCGTAATAACGTTCAATTAGTTCACAGCTGTCGTAATGCCTTCGATTACCACCACAGATCCCATTGAATCCAACTCAATGTATCTCATAGCATAATACTGCCTCACCGGCCTGCATCTGTGGCGCGATGGGTGTTTCGTGCAGTCATTCATCTGGATGGCGGGGTGTAAGGACCCAACCGTCAACCTGGCACAACAAGAAATTCGATTCATTCGATAGGCGACAAATTTTTATTGATCCTCGGTGAAAACTCAGTGGTGCTGTGCCCACTGCGAACATAGCTGACGATGTCCGTTGGGTCAACACAGGAACACGAAGGGGTCGTATGATGTAGAGCTCCACGTTCAACGATAGCCTCTAAACAGTGTGCTCCGAAACACTTGCGCATGCACCAGTGCACCAGCATTGTTCTTTCTCGTCATATCTGAGACAGATCGCTGCCTATCCTGGATTACACATGGGCGGATCTTCCGATCCCTATGTTCTGTAATGAGATGTGGTCGTCCAATACCACACGGCCTATTTCATCATCCTTTAACCCTCTTTCCATAGGTGATCACGACGAAGTACGCCGAAAGGTGACCACCTTCGCCATTTCAGAGATTCTCGTTGCCAGCAGCAATTCCACAACAATGTGCCCTTTGTCAAAACCGCTTATATCAGTCGATTTCCGCATTTGTGGTCCTTATCTTCGCTGTAATGACTGCCAATTCGGCTCTCTTCCGCTTACATTTTTTTTCTTACTGCGTCAGGTGCACGCAACACCATCGGGAGCCATTCAGCCTCGTGGTGGGTGATCATAAAGTTTTGGCTCATCAGTGTATTTGGATTAATGGCTGTAAACGTGAAGCATTGAGCGTTTTGTTTTCCAGAGAAGTAAACCTTAGCTTAATGTGGATGTATAGGAAATTCAGCAGAGCCTGGATTATTTTTAGGTTTATGTTAGATTTCGATGCATTAGATACCTAGAACTGGAACTTAAAGCTGGCATAATTGTCCCTGGTGTTAGAGCTAACCCCGTAAGACACTGGTGTGGCGTCTCTGCATTTTGCATTTGCATTGCCTGTCAGTGGCCCAGTACGATGAAGTATGACTTCGGGATCACGAGTACAGTTACGAAACACTGTATTTCTTGTCGTCTTATCTTTTCTGCAACGGTCGCATATGCATTACATAAAGGTAGGAGAGACCTGTAAAACTGTACCAAGTTTGAGAATTTATTATTTTAGCCTAAACTGCAAGTTACAAAATCATTTAAAGAATACTATTCCCAACTGCAAGATGTTGTTCTTGGCATCTAATTTAAAGAATAAAAATTCTGAGAAAAATACACACATTATAGTTAATTTTATAAACATCTGCAAATGGTACAAATTAGTAATCTGGTTTTCTAATTTGTACGAGTTTGTGCGTAATTTGCACCACCCTTATAAGCTATCCTCCTGAGCCTGAAGATTTGTATTAGTTTGAGTTCAAGGAAATGTTTCATATTTCAGTTCTTACATCTCTCTCTGCCGGCTCTTACCACTTTTTCACTTCTTTCCCCACATCTGTAAACTTTCCATAAATTTACATTCTGTGTTTCATACATCTGTTCTTTTTTTTTCCATTTGATTTCCCTCACACAACTTGCAGTACCATTCCTCTGTTTTACGTTTTGTGGTGCGTTCACCGCAAGGTCGCCAAAACACTTTTCACGGGTGAAGTTGCAGTCAGGTTGCAACCTATGGCTGTACAGGTACGAGCAGCCCATAGTGCCTCGCTTTCACACATTCCTTTCTGACTGTTTCTGGCCTGTTAATTATTTTATATGTGACATTTAAGTATTGCCTCCGTCTTTTATTGTTCGTCAGTACTTACACTTTTTATATAAAAATGTGTTTTCCTATAAATTTGTAACTATGTTATAGGCCATTTTAATTGTTTTAATCCTTATGAAGGCACTCTTAGAAGTGTTGAAACCTGGTCAATAATACTACAAAGAATTGTGTCTGAGGGCTCATTTGTTTGAATTTTACACATTTTTTTCTTTTTATGTAAACTGTAGTTTTCGAAATTTATTCCAGTTTCTGGGTAACATCCTGAAACTTCCTTAAATTTGTGTGTGGGACCGAGACTCGAACTCGCGACCTCGGCGTTTGTTACATATCGATAAAAGTATATAACATATTCATAACGGTCTCAGAATGGTAGATGCTCATATTTTCTGCTGAAAAATGATTTTTGAGCACCTATTGACCCAAATCTACCAGTAAAACAGATTTTCAGACCGTTTGCTGTAATTCTGGTTTATTTATAAAATCCTTCATTTCGATAGTTTTGACTAAGCTCCTTATTAATCATATCATAATTTGTTTCATTTTATTCATCCGCTTGCAGCATTGACTTTCAAACGCCTCAGTACGACCTTGTAATGATGTTTTAGCATCGTAAAGTTATTTGATTGGTAAGGTTCAGCACTAAATTTGTTCGATAAGAGTTTTTCCTGCATCTGGGCAACTTATTTTATCATCCAAAATGTCCGCCCCACTAGCTGAACGGTCAACGTGTTGGAATGTCACGCACGGGGGCCCGGGTTCGATTCCCGACTGGGTGTTGTGCTGTTACCATCATTTCATCCGCAATGTCGACACGCAAGTCGCCCAATGTGGCGTCGCACTCTATAAGACTTGCACTTGGCGGCCGAACTTCCCGCCTGGGAACTCCCGGCCACTGACGACATACGCTCATTTCATTTTTTTTTTTATCCAAAATGAAATTTTTACTGGACAGCGGAGGGTGCGCTGATTTGCTATGTTACGCACAGGGTAATATGGGTTCCAGGTTATAAAATTTTTAACGGAGTTCAACCACCTTGACGCAAAGATAGGCTGGTTACGCCACGATTAGCGGCGGACCAGGAAGCACGGTGATGCAAGACAGACGGTCAGCACAGTCTGTAACTCTGCAGTAGATGAGTGAGGGAGAGCACACGCAGCGCGAGAACAGAAAAGGACAGCGACTAAACGAAATAAACCGCAAACTCGTTCGCGCGGCGCGATGCCGCAAGAAGTAATAGCCACGGCTAGGGAAAACATTCATAGACCAATTTAACTAGCTGCTAAGAGAGAATTCAAGCAAGGGTAGAAGAATAACGAGGCCACATGCGG
Source organism: Schistocerca piceifrons (assembly GCF_021461385.2). Classification (NCBI taxonomy): domain Eukaryota; kingdom Metazoa; phylum Arthropoda; class Insecta; order Orthoptera; family Acrididae; genus Schistocerca; species Schistocerca piceifrons. The sequence continues at coordinate 394,926,771 of NC_060143.1, read as the reverse complement.
TCATCGCTTGTAAAGCGCACTTCATGGAACTACGGAGAGCTCTTTAAATACCGGAACCCCAGCTCCACGTAAAGGAGATCGGTTCAGGTCAGTGAGAGCGATGGAGTTCGTGTCGAAAACATCCCGTTCCATGACCACGTTGTTTTAGTAAGTCTTGCCTCAGATCAACCAACCGTGGAAATGGTTCAAATGCCTCTGAACACTATGGGACTTAACATCTGAGGTCATCAGTCCCCTGGAACTTAGAACTACTTAAACCTAACTAACCTAAGGACATCACACACATCCATGCCCGAGGCAGGATTCGAACCTGCGACTGTAGCGGTCGCGCGGTTCCAGACTGAAGCGCCTAGAACCGCTCGGCCACACTGGCCGCCAAGCCATCCGTGGAGTGCCGCAGAGCTGGACTCCACTGATGAACTTCATGCTGTGTCACACCAACCACTACTGATGGGAGAGCTGATCAATTACCAGCAGCAGTGCAGTACCAGATGCTGGACTCTCTGAGAGTGGGACGGAAGACGACGGCCAGGCGGGCAGTACTGGCTTCAATGGTTCAAAATGGTTCAAACGGCTCTGAGCACTATGAGACTTAACATCTGTGGTCATCAGTCCCCTGGAACTTAGAACTACTTAAACCTAACTAACCTAAAGACATCAGACACATCCATTCCCGAGGCAGGATTCGAACCTGCGACCGTAGCGGTCACGCGGTTCCAGACTGAAGCGCCTAGAACCGCACGGCCACACCGGCTGGCTGGCTTCAATGCCTGCCGCCTACATCACAGCGGGAATGAGGTGCTCCAGGGGAGAAAAGGCACGAGTGGGATCGAGTCCACTCTAATTTTTGATGGATTTTTTTATTTTTCCAAATGCATCCCTAAGTTTGTGCTAAGCCATAGGCGTGTGAAAAACGTGTTTTGGTGTCTTAAATGTAGCATTCTAAAATTTTCCAAAAATTATATTGCTATATTACAGATAACATTTTTTGAAATTTTCGAAAACGTCGTCATATCAGGTCTGATGCGAAAAATTACTCAAACTATAATTTTTTGTAAGCCATTTGATGACTCTCGATCTTCCACCATAATCGAGTCCATCAACATGAGGCGGAAAATATGAGGTAGCCAAGGAGGTGGAAACGTGGGTTCTTCTATGCCAAGACTGCTTGGTAGCTACAATAGGAGAAGGCAATTAATTAGCAGGAGTACAAATTAAAAAGTATTTATTACTTATGTTATGTTATGTTAACCAGGGACCTAGAAACGGCGAAGAGGCTACTTCCCCTCCGCAGCAGCAGTGGTCCACGACCCCACGACGACTACCGCAGTCCACTTCACCCCACCGCCGCCCCACACCGAACCTAGGGTTATTGTGCGGTTCGGCCCCCGGTGGACCCCCCAGGGAACGTCTCGCACCAGACGAGTGTAGCCCCTATGTTTGCGTGGTAGAGTAATGGTGGTGTACGCGTACGTGGAGAAATTGTTTCCGCAGCAATCGCCGATATTGTGTAGCTGAGGCGGAATAAGGGGAACCATCCGGCATTTGCCGAGGCAGATGGAAAACCGCCTAAAAACCATTCACAGACTGGCCGGCTCACCGGACCTCGACACAAATCCGCCGGGCGAATTCGTGCCGGGGAGCGGCGCTCCTTCCCGCCCAGAAAGCCGTGCGTTATTTTTTTTATTTTTAAAATTTCATTTTGTTCGTTTTCGTTCGGTGCATCTGATCAGGGTGGACGTCGCAAGACACCCTTTTAAGGTCGTTGATGATCTATTAACTCAGTTTTTTTTTTTTTTTTTTACATAGGACAGCTATCCCTCTGGCCGAACACGCTGAGCTACCGTGCTGGCTGCGTTAGACCGCACCGCCAATCGGGCGGGCTGCATTTATTACTTAACTTTGCTGTAGTTCATGATCAGTTGGTTGACAATTATAGAAGACGCGACTAGACTAAGCGTCTGTAGAATGACATAATTTACAGGTCGCAAATCTTGCAGTGACGAATTAATCTCTCGTAATCTTGAATGTCGAATCCGGTGAATTTGAAGACTAATTTGGGACGGGGCTACAAAGACTTGATGGCAGCAATTACTGAGCTGCGGATGGTGACTGACATCGGCGTTGGCTGATCACTGAGCGCGGCTACGAACTGTAGAGTGGCACAACTGCACTACTCTCCTGCTGCACATGAAGTGGCCTAGCGGAGCCTCGCGGCGAGCGTAAGTACTGCCGCTGGCTGTGTACTCTGGCTAACGCAGCCGTTCTTCTGTTCCGTTTAGCGAGAGAACCGCATCCGGCGGATCGATCTCTCAGGTGGCGGTGTGGTCGTATGACTGATGACATCACACCATTAAATTTCGGGCATGCAGCCGCGGAAATATTACTTCTTCCGCTGGTATATCGGCCGCGTACCGTTCGACCACCACCAAAGATAATCGCGACTCAATCTGAGGATGGCCGGACGATACGCGTCCAGAATATCAGTGGAAGAATTAACATTTGCGCGGCTGCTATTCTCAAAGTGAATCGCGAGAAATTAAAAATGCACATCTTATTTTTTGGTTTATGGTAATCGAATGTGTTGTGTCTAGACAAGACAGCCTAGACACACTGAGAGGAAGCCGAAAGGCACGCGCTAAGCTAAAGCAGGATGGCGTGAGGTCTGAAACAGGATACGTAATGAACGCTATAAAGAAAAGTACGTAGCTTCTGGAATACTTAACTTTAATCCATCCTTTTGGTACATCTGGAGATTGTGGCGATACAAGTGAGACTCTTTAGATACATGCAATGTTACTAATGGCGCCTTGCTAGGTCGTAGCCATGGACTTAGCTGAAGGCTATTTTAACTATCTGCTCGGCAAAGAAGCGAGGCTTCGTCAGTGTAGTCGCTAGCAAAGTCGTCCGTACAACTGGGGCGAGTGCTATTCCGTATCTCGAGACCTGCCTTGTGGTGGCGCTCGGTCTGCGATCACACAGTGGCGACACGCGGGTCCGACATGTACTAATGGACCGCGGCCGATTTAAAACTACCACCTAGCAAGTGTGGTGTCTGGCGGTGACACCACAGAATGTATCGATTGGTTTTGGCCGTAGTGCTATGAGTCAAAAATTTTGGCCGTAGGCTCTCGTAGTGTTACCGCTACCGTTGCGACGTGAGGCCAGAGAGCGACTGGGCGGCTCCTGGTTCACCACCGTGCTTAGCGAAGCTGACGGCCGGCCGCGTGTGTACACAGGCAGGCTGGGCTGCCCACGCGTCATCACTTGCAGCTGACGCTCAGCTGACGCGCGGCGCTGCACGCCGGCCGTTTGTTTGGGCTCGGTCGCGGGCCGCACGCTATATTTCTGCCGCGCAGGGTCAACACGGCCCGGCGCTACTGATTTGTCGCTAACAGAAGCTAGCCACGGCCGGCCACGAATAGCGAGCCTCCGACAGCCTCCCACAGACCCGAGTCTCGGACGCTTCCGCGCGGACGGCGCGTCGGCGCACCCGTCAGTTTTCGTCAGTCCTTGTGATGCAACTACCGAAGGCTGCTGTTGACTCATAGGCCAAGTATCTTGGGACGCTACCTCATTCCCTCTCATCCAAACCTGGGATGGTTCCAATAACGGAGACGCTAACTATATTCTGCTTAGCGAGACAGGCAGCTGTGCCTCTTCGGACTCCTAATGACAAAGTAATGGTTTAGCCATCAAAAATAGAAGTAAAAACTTCCAACAGTAAGGTGGCTAAATACAACTTTATTTTGATGACAGGTTACATGCATACGATCCAATGATGGCCGAAACCGGTCATTAAAATCTACATCTAAATATGCTATTACATAATAAAGTGCGTGGCAGAGGGTTCAATGAACCACCTTCGTGCTCTCTCTCTCTACCGTTCCACTCTCGAACGCCACGCGGGAAAAACGAGCACTTAAATTTTTCCGTGCGAGCCCTGATTTCTCTTATTTTATCGTGATGATCATTTCTCCCTGTGTAGGTGGGTGCCAACAGAATCGGAGGAGAAAACTGGTGATTGAAATTTCATGAGAAGATCCCGTCACAACGAAAAACGCCTGTTTTAATGATCGCCACTCCAATTCACGTATCATGTCTGTGACACTATCTCCCCCATTTTCGCGATAATAAAGCTGTAGTTGGTGACCTTGACTGAAGTTTTTAATTCTGCATTTCATTTTATTCTAGATCGCCTCCGTATCTGAATGTCAAGCACATACAAATTTACGTTCATGCAGTGAGTCCAAAAGGTATTCGTCTACCTGCATATCTTCTACAAAACAAAGTCTGTGTAACATGAAAAGAAATGTATACAAAATCTAAAGAGCCAGTCATGTAAGAAGTACCTCGGTAAGTCATTTTTGTTGAAAAGCAAGGAAAGAAATACATCCAAATCGACAGCAAGGTTAACAAAATAGAAAATATCATACAAGGGCTAGATCATAAAGTATTTGTCCACCATCTGAATATGCCGAAATTCTGCGCACAGTGCCGCGTGGGATTGGCTGAGCGGTCTAAGGCGCTACAGTCATGGACTGTGCGGCTGGTCCCGCCGGAGGTTCGAGTCCTCCCTCGGACATGGGTAGGTGTGTTTGTCCTTAGGATAATTTAGGTTAAGTAGTGTGTAAGCTTAGGGACTGATGACCTTAGCATTTAAGTCCCATAAGATTTCACCACATCTGAACATTTTTTGCGCGCAGTGATTAGACTATAACGCTGACCCACGGCACACAATACCGTCAACTTTACGCGGCCCCATCCTATCGCCTGTTGTGAATCTGAACGGCGCCGATACAGTGCAATTAGCGCCGTAAGGGCAATGAGACGACGCTGATCGAAAGGAAACTTATTCTGCGCTTACATAATGAGTGCAAATCTTCTTGCGAGATTGCTAAAGTAGTCGTTAGACCTAGATCGACGGTTCAGTGACAATAGATCGATTTTGCGCAACAAAATCATTAAGAAACCAACCACGTACCGGACGCCCTCACACTTTGACTGATGCAGACCTGAGATTTATCATGAGGTAAATGAAGAAGAAACCTAAAATCAGCGCTCTTAAGTTGGCTGGGGAGTTAGATTCTAGGGGAAAGAAGGTATGTCCCAACACAATCAGAAATACCTTCAAAACGTATGGTTTTCACGGCCGGGTAATGCGCAAGAAATTTTGGGTCACTGAACAGAATCGAAAGATGGAACAGATTCAAAAAGGAAGACTTCTGGAATAGAGTAGTATTTTATGATGAGAGTAAATATAACGTATTCGCATCGGGTGGCAGGCAAATGGTGTGGCGTAAGAAGAATGCGGAGATGTTGCCACGCGATCTTGTGCCAACGGTTAAACACAGTGGTGGCTCCCTGATGGTGTGGGGCTATATGAGTGCTGCAGGTGTTGGAAAATTACATTTCATAGAAGGTACGATGGATCACCATCTGTATATCATCATTTTAAAGGCCAATCTGAATCCTAGCGCCGAAAATTTGGCTCTGCAAGGAAATTACATTTTTGAACAAGATAACGACCCAAAGCATACGGCTCTAAGTACAAGGCTGTGGCTCCTGTACAATACCCCAAAACAACTTAACACCCTTCATCAGATACCAGACATTAATCCTACGGACAAGTACTCGAAGATAGCAACAGGAGAAGAGACATTTCTTAAAAGAAGTACTAAAAGACGAATGGGACAAAATTCCAGCCTCTCTGACGGCAAACTTGGTCGATGCCCAGACGACTACAAGCAGCAATAGCTCCAAAGGGAAACCCCACTAAATATTAATTGAAATCATATTTTCAGATTGTAAATTACAAAAATATGAGTGGCCGAATACTTTTTGAAGTAGCCCCTAAATAAAGTCTCCATTTTGTCAAATTTATTATCGCTATGGATGTATTTATTCCCTTGTCCATCAATAAAAATGAGTTAGCAAGGTTCGTTGCATATGACTGGATGTTCACATTTTATGTTCCCTTCCTTTCACGTGACATCTACTTAGTTTTTTAAAAAAATTACGGTTAGACGAATACTTTTTGGACTCACTGTAACTACGTAGGTTTCTGCGGCCGGTGTTATGGTGATTAAAATTCTTCTGGATATTGTACTGCGTCATTGTATAAAATAATTTAATTATAAACTGTAAAACCAACGTTTCGACCGTATTACAACGACCTCCCTTCAAGGCAAGACTGGTTTTGACGGAGGAAATGTGGCTATAGCTTTTGCAGGCGATAGTTGTCAATACGACATATTTTTGAAACTTGAAAGTATGGCACATTGACACCGATTGTCTGCAATACATAGTGTCGCCTTTAATGTGTCAAAACTAGTCTCGCCTTGAGGAAGACGGTTTTAATACGGTAGAAACTTGATTTTACAGTTTATAATTAAACTGTTTCATACAGTGATGCAGTACAGCACCCAGAATTATTTTGATCATGATATACAAATTGTTTAGCATTTTGTTTCCAATTATTACACATACAGAATAATTGCACCTAACACTTGGTTCAAGAATCATAAAAGAAGGTTGTATACATGGAAGAATCCTGGTTATACTAAGATTTAGGAACCAGGTTTTAAATTGTAAGACATTTCCAGGGGCAGATGTTGACTCTGACCACAATCTATTGGTTAGAAACTGTAGATTAGAACTGAAGAAACTGCGAAAAGGTGGGAATTTAAGGAGATGGGACCTGGATAAACTGAAAGGACCAGAGGTTGTACAGAGTTTCAGGGAGAGCATACGGGAACAATTGACAGGAATGGGGGAAAGAAATACAGTAGAAGAAGAATGGGTAGCTCTGGAGGATGAAGTAGTGAAGGCAGCAGAGGATCAAGTAGGTAAGAAGACGAGGGCTAGTAGAAATCCTTGGGTAACAGAAGAAATATGGAATTTAATTGACGAAAGGAGAAAATATAAAAATGCAGTAAATGAAGCGGGCAAAAAGGAATACAAACGTCTCAAAAATGAGATCCACAGGAAGGGCAAAATGGCTAAGCAGGGATGGCTAGAGGACAAATGTAAGGATGTAGAGGCTTATCTCACTAGGGGCAAGATAGATACTGCCTACAGAAAAATTAAAGAGACCTTTGGAGAAAAGAGAACCACTTGTATCAATATCAAAAGCTCAGATGGAAACCCAGTTCTAAGCAAAGAAGGGAAAGCAGAAAGGCGGAAAGAGTATATAGAGAATCTACACAGGGGCGATGTTCTTGAGGACAATATTATGGAAATAGAAGAGGATGTAGATAAAGACGAAATGGGAGATAAAATACTGCGTGAAGAGTTTGACAGAGCATTGAAAGACTTGAGTCGAAACAAGGCCCCGGGAGTAAACAACACTCCATTAGAACTACTGACGGCCTTGGGAGAGCCAGTCGTGACAAAACTCTACCATCTGGTGAGCAAGATGTATGAGACAGGCGAAATATCCTTAGACTTCAAGAAGAATATAATAATTCCAATCCCAAAAAAAGCAGGTGTTGACAGATGTGAAAGTTACCGAACTATCAGTTTAATAAGTCACAGCTGCAAAATACTAACGCGAATTCTTTACAGACGAGTGGAAACACTGGTAGAAGCCGACCTCGGGGAAGATCAGTTTGGATTCCGTAGAAATGTCGGAACACGTGAGGCAATACTGACCTTATGACTTATCTTAGAAGAAAAATTAAGGAAAGGCAAACCTACGTTTCTAGCATTTGTAGACTTAGAGAAAGCTTTTGACGATGTTGACTGGAATACTCGCTTTCAAATTCTAAAGATGGCAGGGGTAAAATACAGGGAGCGAAAGGCTATTTACAATTTGTACAGAAACCAGATGACAGCTATAAGAGTCGAGGGGCACGAAAGGGAAGCAGTGGTTGGGAAGGGAATGAGACAGGGTTGTAGCCTCTCCCCGATGTTATTCAATCTGTATATTGAGCAAGCAGTAAAGGAAACAAAAGAAAAATTCGGAGAAGATATTAAAATCCATGGAGAAGAAATAAAAACTTTGAGGTTCGTCGATGACATTGTAATTCTGTCAGAGACAACAAAGGACTTGGAAGAGCAGTTGAACAGAATGGACAGTGTGTTGAAAGGAGGATATAAGATGAACATCAAAAAAAGTAAAACGAGGATAATGGAATGTAGTCGAATTAAGTCGGGTGATGCTGAGGGAATTAGGTTAGGAAACGAGACACTTAAAGTAGTAAAGGAGTTTTGCTATTTGGGGAGCAAAATAACTGATGATGGTCGAAGTAGAGAGGATATTAAATGTAGACTGGCAATGGCAAGGAAAGCGTTTCTGAAGAAGAGAAATTTGTTAACATCGAGTATAGATTTAAGTGTCAGGAAGTCGTTTCTGAAAGTATTTGTATGGAGTTTAGCCATGTATGGAAGTGAAACATGGACTATAAATAGTTTGGACAAGAAGAGAATAGAAACTTTCGAAGTGTGGTGCTACAGAAGAATGCTGAAGATTAGATGGGTAGATCACATAACTAATAAGGAGGTATTGAACAGAATTGGGGAGGAGAGGAGTTTGTGGCACAACTTGACTAGAAGACGGGATCGGTTGGTAGGACATGTTCTGAGGCATCAAGGGATCACCAATTTAGTATTGGAGGGCAGCGTGGAGGGTAAAAATCGTAGAGGGAGACCAAGAGATGAATACACTAAGCAGATTCAGAAGGATGTAGGTTGCAGCAGGTACTGGGAGATGAAGAAGGTTGCACAGGATAGAGTAGCATGGAGAGCTGCATCAAACCAGTCTTTGGACTGAAGAACACAACAACAACAACATGACACTACAAACTTACAGGGATGATGGAGAAAGGTACATGTATCAACTTAGCGTAAGTGACCCTGGTCTGGAAACGACCGAGACGGAAGTTACAAGTGAAACTCGTCCTCATACCTTTGACAGTGGGATACATGTACCGGACACTGTCGTTGCTAAGAATGTAGACTAGGCCATATAGAAGTTGTGACAGCAGCTCCAGTAATCCAAAGCAAATGGTATTCTGTCTACTCACATGAACCGCCCTGGTTTACAGTGTCTCTACTGTAGTAGGCTGCATTCAGTGTTTGAAGTACTCATGTCCACCAGCCCTAACCAAATGGAGTTCACGACGGAACTTTCAACCGTGATTCTCCAGTATGAGCAAGTAAATACAAGCAGCAGACGAGTGGAAAGGTTCTACAGGATCAAATATGCGTGTAGAAAACGTCCGGCTCATTCCAAGACTGTTCCGACTGTGAAGTGAAAGAGGGCAGCTGGTACCACAGTACAACGACCGAGGAGGAGGACGAACTACAAGGACTGCACACTTAGAAGATGCGCTGTTTGCTCGTGTAGATGACGTTCCTGTAATCAGCACTCGATTAGCTGCACTGAAGCGAATGTTTCACAGAGTAATGTTTGGCGAATACTACGAGAAATGCGGCTAGACCGCTGCCATCCACAGAAAGTTCATGCTTTGTCTCCTGCTGATTTCGGACCTCATGTTGTGTTCAGCTAATGACAGCGCTTTAGTCAATTCTCACTTTCCCGCGTAAGTACTCTACATGGATTAAGCCCGTTTCACCACAGGCGGAATCCTAAGCAATCTCAATAGTCGTATTTGCTGCGATGAGAGTCCTCACGCTATTTCTGAAAAGCCATCAACACAGATTACGTCAACTTTTGGACAGGGATAGACAATGAATACGTAACAGTTCCTTTTCTTTCCCCCCCCCCCCCCCCCCCCCACTTAAATGCACCACGATACACAGTGTTTATGACAGGCATAATACCAGTGTTTCTGGAACACCCACTTGTTATTTGTCAACGGATGTAGTTCCAACACGATGGAGCCCCACTCCACTTTGGACTAAGGGTATCGTGAACCAAGATCAGTCAGTCTATGAAAAGTGCGTAGGCAGCATCTTCATCTGAACTTACCCCACTTGATTTCATCTTGTGGGGCCATGCGAAAAGACTTGTATACAGGACGCCACTCGAGAGTGAAGAGGATATACCGGGGATATTAGAAATGTGTGCAATAGTGATTTTCTGTACTGACACTGGAGGACGCCACTTTGAACAACTGTGGTAATGTATCCGCCTGTGGACCTTGTGAAGGTAAATGGAATTCGTTATTACTGTGCCGTAGATTTGGTATTTTTCGGTCACCATTACTAGTCATCAACAAAGAAAATTATCTAATGGCATTGGGGAGTATTCAGTGGGAATATTATACGTCATGATCAGGGTTCGAAAGTTGGGACCCCCAGTTTGAACGCTGTGCGAGACAGAGATGGAGCTTGATTCGACTCTGTCGTTTCCGGATAAAGGCCCCTTACCTGTTACATTTACCCTTCTCCATCATCCCTGAAAGTTTGTAACATCATCACGGAATCACCCTACACTCTTGGTACAAATTCGTAAAACTGGGTATAATAATGGATTTTAAATATTTTTGTCAACATTTTTTATGGTGTAACGTCGCTGTGCAGCATTACAGAAAACAACGTTATTATGAAAAACAAGCGGCTCTTCGTTCACACGAAGTAATCAGCGCTATCAACATGGAATCTCAAGTCAATCTCATATTTCTAAGCTTCCAGAAACCATTTAACACTGTTTCTCTGAAGCACCTTCTAATCAAATCGTATGTCGCTGTGGTATCGTCTCAGGTGTTTGATTGTATTTTTGATTTCCGGTCACAGAGGTCACATTTCGTAGCAGTTAACAGGAAGTCACCTAGAGAATCCGAAGTGTCATCATCCATCTATTCGTAGCCAATATAAACGATTTAAGAGACAATTTGAACAGTTCTGTTGGACTATTTGTAGGTGATACTGTCATTTTCCGTCTTTTAAAGTCGTCATAAGATCAAAACGAGTTTCAAGTGCGCAACACAGTTAAAGGGCGACGCCTCCGAAACCTGGTAATTGCCCTCCCTTGCGACACAGGTATGAAATTTGACTACAGCCTTCTTCTGTAATGGTGCAAAATCGTAACACCCTGCAACACCACTATCACCCTCGCCGAAGCTTCAAACAGCGAGGTGTTGACACACGCGGAAAAAAGATTGAAACACAGAAGTTCGTGTGACGTGGACTAATGTTGTCACATTGACACCAAATTGCACCACAATTCTACCCAACGTCGCCGTGGACGTCAGTTGATGGGAAGGTCCTCACAACCCTTCTACTCACATTACACCCTTTCTTTTGACGTGTCTGCGATGGAGGTTAGAACCGGGACGCCGAGTGTTGAACACTCGGTTTTCTTATGGTGATCAAGGAAAACATTTCATATATACCGCCGCTCAATATACACACGAAAAAGCCTCAAGTGGTGGCGTAAAGTGCGTCAGTGAGACTATCCCTTCCCTTTGTCATTGATTCATACACATTTCATGTTCGAAAACGACAGTCCGCTGTGCGATGAGCAACAGGAAGACAGTCTTAACAATCTTTGACACTGCTGACGCACCCAGGACGATTCAACCCTCCTCTATGGACATCGTGGACCTGTAATCCCATTAAATGTGATGGTACCCCTTTGGAGTGTAGTGCGACCGCTATTTTTGGTCTGTTATATTGGGTGGAACCACTAAGGACCGTTCAAAAAAAATCGGCGAAATCTGAACGTGATCCAAAATAGCAAAGGATGTTTATGCTTTTTCAGGCCCCCTGTTTTGCTTCTTCAACTGGTCTCATCACGTGAGGGACGCGATATTGACACATGCTTGAGTAAAACGGCAAAGAGTCCCTCCGACACCCCGCAGTTTGGTGAACACACTCGGCACCTATGTTGAGCACTTAAAAATGTACCTGTACGCAGACAGCCAGTCATTGATTCCTAGGTGCCAATGTGACAGGCAACAATTTTGACACCTCCGAGCTGAGTAGCACTTCGTTGCTGAACTATCGTCTCTTGTTCACTTGTGAAATCTGAGGGATGTCGATGCCTGTCACGTCGACACCTAGGAAGTAACGACTGACTGTCTTTGCATAGGGAGGCACCTATGGTGTTGCCGAACTGAGCTGTTTTAGAGGAATCCTTTGCCGTTCTGTTGACGCATTGCCCCCATTCCCCCTCTCCCAATGATCACGTCACTGGAGGGTGCGAAGAAAAAAGAACTGAAAAAGTATAAACACTCTTTGAAACTTCTTAAAATGATTTTACTTAGTTGGACTGAAATAACTGGAAAGACGAAATTTCTTTATTTAAATTTTCTGCTTATATTGCTGAGAGAAATTGACTGTACTCTCTCTTTACTATTCTTTATCATCAACTACACTGACCTACAATATCCTAGCGCAACGCAATCTGACTGCTCAAAAAATGACAACCTGACTTCAAATAATTAATACAAAAGAACGTACCTGAATTAGAGGAAATCCTAACAGTGACTTACACATTACATCCTCATTACCCGAGCTAATGCAATACAGCAAGCGCCAATACAGCCAGCTAAATAAAAGATTCCAACTACTGTAGGCTCTAACCACTAATAGTCATATGGTTAGCAAAGAAAAGATTTTGTTGCAAAGCAAACAATATATTTTTTCCCTTAATAATGTTACAACCAGTTCAAAAATTATATAATCGTGCACGACATCTAGATCAAAAATTATATAATCATGAATAATATTCAATCTCCAAGTCGGACGCGTCCATGTCGTCCGCTCGCGCTACTACTGCAAACCTCCAACACTGCTAATTATCAATCTCTAACCTCCATCACTGCTGACTACGCACTCCCAACTTCCATCACTGATGGTTGTTCACCTCCAGCTGCAAGTCAGACCAGCCACAGAGTGTCTCTTACAGAGTAAGCACAGTGCAATCACAGATTCAATACGGAGCGCTACATAGCGCTACCAACATACAAACACATAAACAGCCTACTTACATCTTTTCTGCTTTGGACCATGTTCAAATTTCATCGAATGGATTTAACAGTCCCCAGTGGTTCCACCCTGTAGACCAAACATAGCGGGCGCACTACAATCCAAAGGGCTGGGATCACGTTCCGTGACGTTGCAGGTCCACGACGTCTCACAGGTTTAACCGTCAGGGAGTGTCGTGTGTGTGGGAGGGGGGGGGGGGGGGGGGGGGAGGGGGGGATAGGTTGGAAAGGGAGAGAGTGCTAGAAGTATCAAAGGCTGTCTAGATGCCGTCCTGTTCCTCATCCACTGGCAGTGACAACTGTAAAGGATTCTGACGTATGTATGTAGGCAACACTAATTTCCACAGTTGCACTATTAGTCTTCCAGAGCAAACAAATTATAATTAATACGTTATGCAAGGTTTGTATGTAGGCAGTGTGGCAACAGAATCTATGTTTTCCATGGTATATATCAAAGTAAGTCCTGAAACTTCCTGCCAGATTAAAACTGTGTGCCGGACCGAGACTCGAACTCGGGACCTTTGCCTTCCGCGGGCAAGTGCTCTACCAACTGAGCTACCCAAGCACGACCCACGCCCCGTCCTCACAGCTTTAGTACCTCGTCTCCTACATTCCAAACTTAACGGAAGCTCTCCTGCGAACCTTGCAGAACTTGCACTCCTGAAAGAAAGGATATTGCGGAGACATGGCTTAGCCACAGCCTGGGGGCTGTTTCCAGGATGAGCTCAGTTGGTAGAGCACTTGCCCGCGAAAAGCAAAGGTCCCGAGTTCGAGTCTCAGTCTGACACACAGTTTTAATCTGCCAGGAAGTTTCATATCAGCCCACACTCCGCTGCTGAGTGAATATCTCATTCTGAAAGTGAGTCCTCTTCCCTGGAGTCGTTTTATTGTTGATTTTAGGTTAGTGGACTGTTATTTGTCGTGTACAACTTGGCTCTTTCGGATATGCTTTCTCAGTACCATTGAGCTGTGACTCATTTGTGTTTTGAATATTTCCCATCTCAAGCGACTTGCTTACGGATAATAATGAACAGTGTAGTACTGGCCTAAATGTTCTAACAGTATTAGTCTGCACGGAATAAAAATGCAGATGGATGATGTTTCTTTAACTATGTGAAAGACTGTCTACGTATGTTAAACTCCGACAAGTGGTGATACTGTGTCGAAGTATCCCCATTGAGGCTTCACACCACTTGTTTGATAATTCCATAATTCTCATACGTTTTGGTAGTAAAATCTTGGGTCGAACACCTCGGGCATTTGTATTGGAATACTATAGGCTTTGCAAATTAGAAAAGCATTGCTGTATATATGTAGCATGGAAAGTACATACCAACGGTAAATTCAAGATTAAAAGAGAATGGTTAGTATCACCCACTTTCCTTAAAAATTGAGTCATTACTCCTTTTATAAGCAATGGAATCAGTGGTATGGTGACAATGCTCCATAAATAACAAACTGATAACGCCAAACCTCGATACTTGCAATTGCTATGGAAACGACATCATGCGGTACACGTTTCAAATGCGCAATATAGTCCAGGACACGAATCTGTAACCCAAAATTGCACACGTCATGGGTTTTCCAACGACTGCACTACCTGGAGATACATCGTTTTCAAGAAGGGACGTCGAACCGATGTGCAGAACTATAAACCTATATCTCTAACGTCGATCAGTAGTAGAATTTTGGGACATGTATTATGTTCGAGTATAATGACTTTTCTGGAGATTAGAAATCTACTCTGTAGGAATCAGCATGGGTTTCGAAAAAGACGATCGAGTGAAACCGAGCTCACGCTATTCGTCCACGAGGCTCAGAGGGCCATAGACACGGGTTCCCAGGTAGATGCCGCTTCGTTACAGGATCATTTGGTAATCGCGAAAGCGTTGCGGAGATGATAGATAAACTCCAATGGAAGGCTCTGCAAGAGAGACGCTCAGTAGCTAGGTACGGGCTTTTGTTGAAGTTTCGAGAACATACCTTCACCTAGGAGTGAAGCAGTATATTGCTCCCTCCTACGTACGTCTCGCTAAGAGACCATGAGGATAAAATCAGAGAGATTAGAGCCCACATAGAGACATACCGACAATCTTTCTTTCCACGAACAATACGAGACTGGAATTGAAGGGAGAACCGATGGAGGTACTCAAAGTACCCTCCGCCACACACCGTCAGGTGGCTTGCGGAGTATGGATGGAGATGTAGATGTAGATGGGTACGTAGAGCTGGAGGCCACTGGCGGCTACGGGTTGAGGGCCAGCTGGTGACGTAATGGCTGGCACCTGAGGCTTCGCTGCGCCGGCGAAACTGCAAGTCGAGCGCGTGCCGGCCTCACTGCTGAAGAGACTGCTGCTCTGCCAGCCCAGCTGTGGCGCTTCGCCTTGGGAGACAATCCTGTATTATTGCTTAATAACGTTTATTGCCAATAATGTTTCTCGGCGCTGTCGAGCGTAGCTAGGTCCCAACCACCGTAGCCTGCTCGGCTCTCTCCTGACGAACGTAGTGGTCTGGTGACTGGACCTCAGTGCGGTCTACTGCGGTTGCCATACAGGCATCTCACGTTGTTTATGACAATATACAGTACAATCACCACTTATTTTTACATTTACTTTTAATCCATACATGAACACTTTTATTTTACCTTTATTACAAGTATACAAGTTAAAAGAAGATGGAGATAGATAACTGGTCTTTTCAAAATCCTTATTAGGCTGTTCCCCAACACGAGAAGTTCGATGACTAGTAACATCTCGTTTAGAAAAAATCTCTTGAGCAGGAACATTAACAACACCACGATGTCCCCTATCAATTGCTACTATGAACCAAACATTACCATGTGAAAAAAGTATCATTAACATCGAAAATTCAATTTACATTCTACGAGAACAGATGGACCATTAAGCATAGCATTAGCAGCCGCAGATTTAAAAGGTATTTTATTCTTCTTACCACCAGTTTAAGTTAGTAATGATTATGCATGGCTTAGTGGCT
This sequence comes from Schistocerca piceifrons, assembly GCF_021461385.2. Lineage (NCBI taxonomy): Eukaryota > Metazoa > Arthropoda > Insecta > Orthoptera > Acrididae > Schistocerca > Schistocerca piceifrons. The sequence goes on along the minus strand of NC_060143.1, from coordinate 394,910,881 downwards.
CTGAGCACTTTGGGACTTAACATCTATGGTCATCAGTCCCCTAGAACTTAGAACTACTTAAACCTAACTAACCTAAGGACATCACACAACACCCAGTCATCACGAGGGCATGGCATAGTGTTGCATTTGCAGGACAGCATTATTTCATACATCTTCCCATGAGGTGGTGCCACAGTTCAGAGCTACTTAGGGCATGGAAAGATTTAGGTGCTTAATACAAAGGCTGTTAATTTTTTCCCCATATTCTATTCAAGAGTGGGATAATTGGTACAGCTAACTTCGATACCAGTTGTAGCGAAACTAAGATGAAGTTGTAGCAAATAATACAGAGAATTTAGACGTAGAAATAGCATTGTTTATTTCAGTACAAACGTCAAACTACTCTCTTCAACAACTACACTTTAGGCTATAAGATCAGCCAACACACAGACAGGAAGTATACCACTCAATTCCACAGTATCATTCCATTAGACAGACCTGTCACTGACTGTACAGACAGCTTTCACAACAAGAAAAATAGCACAATGAACTCAATGGTAAATTCTGCAACACGCAAAATTTCTTATCACAGATCCACAAACGTATACATTTTAATGTTATTAACATCTACGCAGGCAGGCAACTGGTTAACAATTAAGAAACGAATGCCAATTCTTCGAGAATGATGGGTAACCTAACAAAACCAGGTCTAATTACGATGTGTTGTAAAACTTAATTATACAATTGCTTAAAAATAAGCGGAATAAAAGGATGGCGAATATGACAAGGGTGTAATTGGCACCACTATAACAATAACCACACAGCTGCACGAGAAATCCTGAAAATTTACTTTGCAGCAATTAGGAACTAAAGAAGAGTGCATAGTGCCCTTTTCCAATCTTTTGGAACGCTACGTTCTTCTACAGACCTATGGTACACCGCTACAAGAAGGGGGACAAGTTCCTTCGCGTGCTCTGTGTAAAATCGAACTGGTATCCGATCAGGTCCAGCGGCCTTTCCTGTTTTGAGCGATTTTAATTGATTTTCTATCCCTCTGTCATCTATTTCAATACCTATCATTTTGTCATCTATGCGACAATCTAGAGAAGGAACTACAGTGCAGTCTTCCGATGGACGGGAAAGATTTGCGCTCAGGAGACACGCCCCCAGGTCAACCTACAGTACTCGCTGTCACGCAGGGGTCAGCTTTAGTCCCCAGCTCGTGGTCGTGCGGTAGCGTTCTCACTTCCCGCGCCCGGGTTCCCGGGTTCGATTCCCGGCGGGGTCAGGGATTTTCTCTGCCTCGTGATGACTGGGTGTTGTGTGATGTCCTTAGGTTAGTTAGGTTTAAGTAGTTCTAAGTTCTAGGGGACTGATGACCATAGTGCTCAGAGCCATGTTTCAGCCTTCAGCCTCCGTTTAGGGGACAGGAACCGATAGTATCGATAATTGCTACAGGAATGGTATGAGCAACAGCAGTCATCATGCAAGGTAAATGATAGACATTGTGCTGGTCACGAAGGTCAAGCCTCCAGTACGACTGCAGGGTGATAGCAGTCTCCGCGCTCCATCAGCATTGCTTTGGAGTTTGACCCTGCAACTGGCAGAGGCAGGGGCCTTCCAGCTTGTCTCCGTCCAGCATGACTTGTGACTCCATAGGCGAGGGTCGACTCCCATACCCTCCCTTCCCACTGAATATATGTAAATGACACGAGGGCTCTGGCTACCATTGGACATTCATGAATCAGCACTCAGCAAGGAGTTACGTTGGCGCTTTCCATTCGCCATGCAGGGTAGTGGGGATGGCAATCCCATCCTGTATCCTGGTTTCTCGTCGTTGTCAGCTCTCCTAGTGGCTTCAAACATTCGCTACATCTTTTACAGAATCTGCTGTTGGTTCGGTACCTGAATACTTATTGTTGCGTTGTGCTAAGGCCTTCCCAGCGGCACTCTGCTTTCTCACTTATGTGACGGTGACTCTCGGCTACCACGATGATATTATCCTTTCCTTTCAGACCTCGGCACTCGTGTGTTCCCCGGTGCTACAGTAGGGTCCGTGTTTGTTGCAACTCCTTACCCCTGGCTAGCTGCCTGCTAGCCATTGACGCGGGCGGTCCGGCTTCCAGGAGTTGCCAAGGTAGAACATGGACAAAATTTTACTGTCTGCCAGTGCTATTATCCTGAGGCGTAGCAAAAATGCAGACAGTAACTCATCCTCTTTATGTGTAAGTGCACCAGATCAAAACAAGGTGACACGCAGAATGTCGAAATGGCACACAACACACTGTGCGTCGCGGGACTGTTGTCAGTTGGTCCACTGTCTCATAGCTCCCAAGTCGATGGCACGAAAGCTCGCAAACTTAGCAGTTTAGGAATTGATTCCAACCTTGGCTTGAAAGCCAATGATCTTCCTCTTTTGGACGTCAGGTACATCACTCTGTTTCCTCATTACGACAAAGACTATACTATTTTCCGCGTCCTCCATCACAGTTTATATACCCTCCACTGCTAGTGCTGCCACCTGTCGATTTGTGAATGGTTATTTCACATTGATGTCGAATATAGGCGGTGGCCACATTAAGGTGATTCGATCATGTATAATTACCAAGTGTCTTTGGAGCTCAAACTAAGGGAAAAAGGCATGAATTAGAAGGTTGGTACAAAGTACAACTAACTTTAGGACAAAAGAATCTTCTCTAGCTTCTCTCGCACACTGCCATGCTTTCAACTCAGACTCAGGAAACAGGAAGGGAAGCAAATAATGGGTACGGTATGTGGAAGATACTGTTGGGCCTACGACCGCGTACGGCATTCCTATCTCCTCTTCAAGCTCCAAACTTTGACCCTTCCTATTAACTGTCTGTCTGATCGCCACCTTCCTTTCTCACCGTCCTTCCTATGTTACCATCCATAACACGGAGTCCTATACCTTTCACCCTTCCGCCGGTGTGCCCCAAGGTTCCGTCCTTTCCCCTCTTCTCTACCTTCTTTACATGGTGAACATGCCACCGCCTTCACCCCCGTTACACCTTCTCCAATAGGCCGATGACACCGCCTTCCTTGCCCTCGCCCCCACCCTGCATCGCTCCCAGCACCTTCTCCAATCCCATCTTGACTGGTTCACAACTTGGTGTAACCAGTGGCTGCTCAAGGTTTATCCTTCCAAAACCCAGGCAATCATTGTAGGCAAACCACCCCTTCCTTCTGCCTCCTTGATTTTTATGTCACCATCTGTGGCCGTCCTATTCACCTTACCCCCGCCCTCAAATACCTTGGCGTCACCCTTGACCGTCACCTCTCCTGGACCCCCATCTCCTTTCTGACCGCACATGGGGTTTGGACCCCTCCACGATCCTCCACACCTATAAATCCCTCATCCACCCCATCCTCTGTTATGCCCATCCAACCTTCTACAAGTCCCTTTAAATCCTGGAATGCCATGCGTTTCACCTCGCCTATCGCATCTGCCTCCCTTCCCCCACGCAGATCCTGTATGAATTAATTCCTTTCCCACACCTCCTCCTCATCCTTGCATGGATATGGATCCTTTACACCTCCCGTAAACTTGACCCCCCTCACCCACTTGTCTTTCCCATGCTTTCCCACCCCTTTCTGCTGCCACACTTGTAGAGCTGCATCCCACCCGCTCCCTATCTTGCCACACTCCATACCCTTGCCCAAGGTGGCTTCTGTCAACTTCCGCTTCCTGATGATGCCCTCATCCTCTCCATCTCCCCTTACTACCAGCTTTTATTCTCCTCTTCCTCCTCCTGTGGTTTTCCTCCAGTTCACCCTTTTTCCCTTCTGTCCCTACTAACTTCCTCCCCCTCTTCCCCCCTCCTCCTCTCCCTGGGCTTCCACACAACCCCCTACCTTCTCCCCTCCCCCTCCCTTCTTCTCTCCCATTGGCATCTTCCAACCCCCCCTCCCTCCTCCCCTCACCCCTTCCCTCTGGCAGGCCCCCACCTTTTTCGTGTGCACAGTATGTTTCTAGTGCGTCTGAGACCGTCGCCAATGTGGTGGTGTTTGTCTACCCTTCAGTTACACAGTGTCTCTCCTTCAGTGCTCTTCCGTTCACGTGTGAAACTCTGTGTCTCCGTTGTGTACAGTGCTGGACGCTTTTTATACAAACAACGCATCCGTGAACGCCTTCATTTTTTTAATATGTATGTCTCCTGCTTTTATCCTCCACGTCTGTCAATATGTCTTCCTGTTTTCTGTATGTTTATTCTGTGGCCGAAGAGCGGCATAGATAGGCCGTTACCGCCCCCCCCCCCCTTGTTGTAAAGGTGTTAACATTACAATAAAGAAAAAAAAGATACTGCCGGTTTCAAGTAAAGAATTAAATAACACGTCCCTTTGTAGTCGTCCCCCAACCAACAGTGTATGCTCAAAATGAGCAAAAAAAGAGAGCAACAAGATCATATCATAAGTAGTGATGAAACAGCTACAAAATTATGAAAGGGAGGCGATAAATGTACCCATTACACTATGACTGAGAGAGCGTACATTTTTGCGTGTGCAAGTTACAGACAGGAAGTGAGTCCAGCATTCATGTATAAATATTTATTCAGTGAGGATAACGGCATTTCTAACGAATCGTTAATATTCTCCTGTACTATTCCCTTTATCCAAGAGCAAGCTAACTATAGTAGGCTTTTCTTCAACTTCCACGACAAACTAGATAGCACAGCACGTACAGAGTGGTTATAATTAAATTTTAGTTACTCAAGTAGGGGCCGCCATGAAAAACAAGTGAGAGTAGGACAGCTGAGGAAATATTTGTAAGGGCATGCAGAGGACAAATAAAGAATGAACTATTGAAAGAAATACATTACAGTTGCAGCATGCGAGGGTTCAGATCTGGTTCAAAAATGACTCTGAGCACTATGGTAATAACACCTGAGGTCATCAGTCCCCTAGAACTTAGAACTACTTAAACCTAACTAACCTAAGGACATCACACACATCCATGCCCGTGGTAGGATTCGAACCTGCGACCGTAGCGGTCGCGCGGTTCCAGAATGTAGCGCCTAGAACCACTCGGCCACTCCGGCCGGCTTCAAATCTGGTGGTATTGGTCGTTACGCAGTTTGGAACGGTCGGCCAGTGATTCGGGTTCCTCGACATGTGTTATGAATTAACTGAATGACCTCAGGAGCAGCATGAGATGAAGCTCCATTGTACATCAAAACTGTCGAGCCGAAAGCACCTCTATCGTGTAGAGCAGGAATCACACGTTGACGAAATAGATTACAGTAACGTGTGCCGTTCACGCTGCATGTTCTTGGTTCTTTCGGTCAGGGTTCTTTAAAGAAAAATGACCCAATATTGGAGTGTGCTGTGAAGCCACACAACAAAATGACGCGTACATTTTGCATGTGAACTTCATGACCGTTCGTTGGCAGTGACGAATCGTAAATGCTACTATTGTGAGTGTTCACTGCCCCAGTAAGCGTAAAGTGTGTTTAATTACTCTACAAAACGATCCAAGGTCACTCGTCGGTCAACTCCAACCCTTGCAAGAACCGTAAGAGCAAAATCTACTCGAATGTGTGCGTCACGTGGAAAACGTTAGTGAGTCATATGAAGCTTGTACGGATACAGTGAAATGTGCAGCGAAGCTACACAAGCTAACCATGGTTTAGGGTTAGCGTCTTTGATTAGCAATCAATGCGTCATAGGTCCGTGGTTCGTAACCCATCACCACTTAGATTTTGAATAAAAATCATCAGCAGTAGCGGCCGAAGACTTCTAGCACAAGAAGTCACTCCTCGCTCAGCCGACGGCCTTACCAAAGAGGGCGGAGGACTGGACAGAGATTCTACACAGTCTCTTGTCCTTGCGGTGGGAAACTGTCCCTACAAATCGAAGAATGAGCAATGATCAACAGCATGAGGATGCAGAAGGGAATGGAAGCAACTGCGTTAAAGACACATAATGTGTATCTACAGGATATGTGGCCCTTTACTTGAAAGAAAGTTATGATGATCTCTCCGTTGGCAACAGATAACTGAATAGTCCCTCATTCGAATCTCCCGGACGGTACTGTCGAGGGGGAGGTGATAATGAGAAAAAGATTGAATAACCAACGAAAGGTTCTACAAGTCGGGGAGTGGATTGTCAGAACTTTGAACGAGGAAGCCATGGTAGAAAATCTCAAAAGGGAAATGGTAAGGCTCAATCTAGCTATAGTGGCGGCCAGTGAAGTGAAACTGAAAGAAGACAAGGATTTCTGGTCAGATGAGTACAGGTTGATATCAACAGCGGCAGAAAATCGTAAAACGAGTGTGGGATTCGTTACGAATAGGAATCCAGGGCAGAGAGTGAGGTACTGTGAAAAGTTCAGTGATAGGATTGTTACCATCAGAATCGACAGAAAACCGACAACGATAGTCCAGGTATAGATGCCAACGTCGTAAGCCGAAGATGTTATAGAGAAAATGTATGAGGATACTGAAAGGGTAATTCAGTACATGAAGGGAGATGAAAAACTAATAGTCTTGGAAAACTGGAATGCGATTGTAGGGGAAGGACGAGATGAAAGGGTTACCGAAGATTATGGGCTTGGTACTACGAATGAAAGAGGAGAAAGTTTAACTGGGTTCTGCAACAAATTTCAACTAGTAATAGGTAACACACTGTTCAAGAATCACAAGAGGAGGAGATATACTTGAAAAAGACCGGTAGTTAGTGGATGATTTCAGTTAGATTACTTCATGGTCAGGTAGAGATTCAGAAATCAAATACTAAATTGTAAGGCCCACCCAGCAGCAGATATAGATTCAGATCACAATTTAGTAGTGGAGAGGAGTAAGCTGAAGTTTAAGAGGCCAGTCATCAAGAATCAGTGCGCAAAGAAGTGGGACATGGAAGTACTAAGAAATGAAGAAGTAACGCTTGAAGTTCTCTGAGGATATAGACCCTGCGATATGGAAAAGCTCAGTAGGCAGTTCAGGACAGCTCACTAGATAGTTCAGTTAAAAAGGAATGGCCATCTCTGAAAAGGACAGTCGCAGAAGTTGGGAAGGAAGCCGTCTGTACAAAGAAGGTAACCGCGGGCAAGAGAAGAAATACTTCAATTGGTCTATGAAAGAAGGACGTACAAAAATGTTCAGGGAAATTCAGGAAAACAGAAATACAGGTCACTTAGGAACGAAATAAATAGGAAGTGCAGGGGAGCTAAAGCGAAATGGCTGCACGAAAAATGTGAAGGAATCGAAAACGAAATGTTTGTCGGGAGGACTGACTCATCATATAGGAAAGTTAAAACAACCTTTGCTGAAACTCAAAGCAAGAGCGTTAACATTAAGAGTGCAATGGGAAAATCACTGTTAAAGCAGAGGAGAGAGCAGATAGGTCGAAAGAAAATACTGAAGGCCTCTGTGAGGGGGAGGACTTGTGTGATGTGATAGAAGAAGAATCAGGAGTTGATATAGCCGCGGATCCAGTATTAGAATCAGGATTTAAAAGAGCTATGGAAGGCTTAAAAGTAAATACGACAGAAGTGATAAATAACATTCCATCAAAATTTCTAAAACGTTGTGAGAAGTGGGTACAAAACGACTATTCAGGTTGGTGTGTAGAATGTATGAGTCTGGCGATATACCATCTCACTTTCGAAAAAACATCATCAACACAATTCCGAAGACTGCAAGTGCCGACAAGTGCGAGAATTATCGCACAATCAGCGTAACAGCTTAAGCATCCAAGTTGCTGTCAGGAATAATATACAGTAGAATGAAAAAGATACATGAGGATGTCTGAGATGACGATAAATTTTGTTTTAGCAAAGGTAAAGGCACCAGTAATGCAATTCCAACGTTGCGGTTGATAATGGAAACGAAACTAAAGAAAAATCGAGGCATGTTCATTGGACTTATCGACCTTGAAACCGCGTTCACCAATGTCAAAGGTGCAATTCTGAGAAAAATAAAGCTAAGGAAAATACGAGTAATGCACGAGAACCGAGAGGGAATAATAGGAGAGGAAGACAAAGTACGAAGTGCTCGGGTATAAGAGAAGGATGTAGTCTCCCCCCCCCCCCCCCTTCTGTTCAATCTATATATCGAAGTTGCAATGACGAAAATAAAATAAAGGTTAAACAAAGGAATTAAAATTCAAGGTGAAAGGATATGAATGATAAGATTCGGTAATGACATTGCTATCCTGGGTGAAAGTGAAGAAGAATTACAGGATCTAGTGAATGGAATGAACAGCGTAATGAGTACGAAATATGGACTGAGAGTGCATCGAAGAAAGACGAAAGTTATGGTAAGTAACAGAAATGAAAACAGTGAGAAACTAAACATCAGAATCGGTGATCGAGATGTTGAAATTAAGGAATTCTGCAACCTAGGCAACAAAATAACCCATGACGGACGGAGCAAGAAGGACATAAAAAGCAGATTATCACTGAAAAACAGAGTATTCCTGGCCAAGAGAAGTCTACTAGTATCAGACAAAGACCTTAATTTGAAGGACAAATTTCTGAGAATGTACGTTTGGAACACAGCACTGTATGTTATTGAAACACTGCCTGTGGGAAAACCGGAAAAGACAAGACTCTAAGCATTTGAGATGCGATGCCACGGAAGAATGGATGGCTCTGAGCACTATGGGACTCAACTGCTGTGGTCATCAGTCCCCTAGAACTTAGAACTACTTAAACCTAACTAACCTAAGGACATCACACACATCCATGCCCGAGGCAGGATTCGAACCTGCGACCGTAGCAGTCGTACGGTTCCGGACTGCGCGCCTAGAACCGCGAGACCACCGCGGCCTCCACGGAAGAATGTTGGAAATTAGGTGTACTATAATGTAAGAAATGAGATTCGCCACAGAATCTGTGAGGAAATGGAAAACACTGACAAGAAGAAGAGACAGAATTTTAGGAAATCAATTAAAACATCAGGGAATTACTTCCAGAGTACTGGAAGGAGCTGTAGAGGGTGAAACTTGTAAAGGAAGACAGACATTGTAATACATCCAGCAAATAATTGGAGACGTACTTTGCAACTGCTACTCCTAAATGAAGAGGTTGGCATAGGACAGGAACTCGTGGCAAACAGCATCAAACCAGCAGCAGACTGATGACATAACTTTTCGAAATGTGGGTCGTGTAATGTTCAGCTGTGGTGACGCAGCTCGTGCACTGCTTCGAGATAGCATATTGCGACCGGCATTCTCAGCCATGGCAACTGTAAAATCTTCAACAATTTGTGAAGCAAATGGCCGTCGGCCTCTCGCAGGAGGAAACCGAATCTTTGGCCGATCTTTTCAAGACCATTAGATTTGTACCCTCTCATGTAGAAATTAAAATGTGTTAATTCCAATGGTTTATTCGTTATTCATCTTGTACATGTCCCGACAAATGTTTACATAAAGTTGCAGAGTCTTACGACCACTCGTTTTTCGTAGGAGCCCTCTCAGAGAGGGGAAGCTGGTTTATAACCATCCTGTGAATACGAAGCAGGAATAGCATATCAGAGTTTTAGCATCTCAACGGCGCCTTCTAGTGGTGGATTGTAAACAGTTAAAAGGCTGCGCTCTATGAAGCAAGAGTGCTGCCGAAGGTCGGTAGTTATAGCATGCACTTACATGTTTACTTGTTGCCATTTACAAATGATCTGCCTCCTACTTACTAAGTCAGATCGTATTTTCACAGTACGAAATTGTATACGAACACAGTTTAAAATTTATTTGATATTTTTATTTATATTAATGATTACCAATACTGAAACTTTAAATATTTACAGACTTAAAAGTAATTAAGAAATTAAAATCTTAAAATTAATAATTTGTGAATAGAAGCTAGGAGTTTAGGACGATAAAAAAGAGGTTTACGACGTATTATCGCTTTCTGGCACTATAAATTCGGAAAAAGTTTCTGAATGACTAGATTCTTGCATTTAAGAAGGAGAAATAAAAGATATTAGCAAAGTATTTAGATCTGCATTGGAGATCCCACCAGCTACGTCGGGTGTGGAGGCTCGGCAAATCATCCAACCTATCACGTTCGAGGTAGCGTACAAAACGTATTTTTAATATTCATTTGATACAGCCGTATACTTGCATTTTACGTTTGTTGCAGGTAGTATGTGCTTTACACAGGGCGTAATCGGTACATTGTTTGCACATTGGCCGGCCACAGTGGCCGAGCGGTTCTAGGCCCTTCAGTCCGGAACCGCGCGACTGCTACGGTTGCAGGTTCGAATCCTGCCTCGGGCATGGATGTGTGTGATGTCTTTAGGTTAGTTAGGTTTAAGCAGTTCTAAGTTCTGGGGGACTGAAGACATCAGATGTTAAGTCCCATAGTGCTCAGAGCCATTTGGACCATTTCTTTGCACATCATTGACTTCATTATTTCTACGTGTTGAGTGCGCGGGGTTTGTGTTGTCTGTAAGGTAAAAGCTTATCTAAGCTTAATAAGCATTTTTTCATCACAGGTATTGAAAATTATTCCATTCCCTCGTGGCAGTGTGATACAGCAAGCAATTCCCTATTATTTCAGAATAAAGACAGTTTTGGTTACGAAATTATTCTAGGGCAATCATCAGATTGTGTGAAAGTAGCTGTATATGTAACTACCTGTCATAAAACCAAAAAGATGTAAAGTGGAGCCGGCCGCTGTGACCGAGCGGTTCTAGGCGCTTCAGTCCGGAACCGCGCTGCTGCTACGGTCACAGGTTCGAATCCTGTCTCGGGCATGGCTGTGTGTGATGTACTTACGTTAGTTAGGTTTAAGTAGTTCTAAGTCTGATGACCTTAGATGTTAAGTCCCATAGTACTTAGAGCCATTTGAACCATTTTGTAAAGTGGACACAACAGTATTGCGCCCATTTTTCATTTCTTATTGCTTTATGACGGATGGCTAGTTTCACACAATCTGATGATGTTCGAAAAGGACAAAACGCGTCATTGATATTATAAAATTTCACCAACAAGACTGTTTTTATTCCGAAATTACAGGTATTACTTACACAAGCTGCGACATTGTTGCGAATGAAACAGTGACCCGTATATACAATAAGTTTCCTTTAATTTACGTCTATGGTCACAAACATTTTGTTAACAGATTACCGGTTTCGGTCTATAAGGACCATCATCAGATCTGTTTTTTAAAAACAAAGTCCTGTACTGCAGTCATATCTAATCTTAATTAACAGTTATATTATTCAAATTACACGTATTACTCAAGACGTTTCTACATATATTTTAATATTTTATGACAGCTAATCATTTATGTGTTTCTTAATTTAGACTCATCTTACATCAGGCTTCTATATTTATCCCACTGTGTCTCTGTTTCAGCATCTGAGTCTCTTTCTGTGTTTGTGTTTTTGTAATTCCATGCACCCTGTTCCTGTGTTCGTGTTTTTGTTCTTATTTGTGAATGTGATTGTCCTTGTTTGTATATTCGTGTAAGGAATCAGCATGGGTTTCGAAAAAGACGGTCGTGTGAAACCCAGCTCGCGCTATTCGTCCACGAGACTCAGAGAGCCATACACACGGGTTCACAGATAGATGCCGTGTTTCTTGACTTCCGCAAGGCGTTCGATACAGTTCCCCACAGTCCTTTAATGAACAAAGCAAGAGCATATGGACTATCAGACCAATTGTGTGATTGGATTGAAGAGTTCCTAGATAACAGAACGCAGCATGTCATTCTCAATGGAGAGAAGTCTTCCGAAGTAAGAGTGATTTCAGGTGTGCCGCAGGGGAGTGTCGTAGGACCGTTGCTATTCACAATATACATAAATGACCTTGTGCATAACATTGGAAGTTCACTGAGGCTTTTTTCGAATGTTGCTGTAGTATATCGAGAGGTTGCAACAATGGAAAATTTTACTGAAATGCAGGAGGATCTGCAACGAATTGACGCATGGTGCAGGGAATGGCAATTCAATCTCAATGTAGGCAAGTGTAATGTGCTGCGAATACATAGAAAGATAGATCCCTTATCATTTAGCTACAAAATAGCAGGTCAGCCACTGGAAGCAGTTAATTCCATAAATTATCTGGGAGTACGCATTAGGAGTGATTTAAAATGGAATGATCATATAAAGTTGATCGTTGGTAAAGCAGATGCCAGACTGAGATTCATTGGAAGAATCCTAAGGAAATGCAATCCGAAAACAAAGGAAGTAGGTTACAGTACGCTTGTTCGCCCACTGCTTCAATACTGCTCAGCAGTGTGGGATCCGTACCAGATAGGGTTGATAGAGAAGATCCAACGGAGAGCAGCGCGCTTCGTTACAGGATCATTTAGTAATCACGAAAGCGTTACGGAGATGATAGATAAACTCCAGTGGAAGACTCTGCAGGAGAGACTCAGTAGCTCAGTACGGGCTTTTGCTGAAGTTTAGAGAACATACCTTCACCGAGGAGTCAAGCAGTATATTTCTCCCTCCTACGTATATCTCGCGAAGAGACCATGAGGATAAAATCAGAGAGATTAGAGCCCACACAGAAGCATACCGACAATCCTTCTTTCCACGAACAATACGAGACTGGAATAGAAGGTACCAAGGTACCCTCCGCCACACACCGTCAGGTGGCTTGCGGAGTATGGATGTAGATGTAGATGTATGTGACGCATTATCGGTTGTATCATATAGTTTGCCCGAATCGTCCGACTTCCGTAGAATTTGTCCTGTGTTGTCATACTCAGTTCGGGGTCGTATGTGTGTGATTCTGTCTCAGTGTCAAGTGAGATGTTCATGAGTTCCTAGTTCTCTGCAAGAGCACACGGATGAATCACTTTGCCGCCGATGTTTGTACCGGAGCGCCAAGCTGTCAGTGCAGCGTCATCGGCCATTCAGCCTTCGCGGAACACCCAGACCGCTTAAAATAGTGCGCTCCGGAATCCGAACCTCGGCGGTCCACTCGTCATGAGCCAGAGGGCGCGGTTACTCACGGTACAAGAGCTGCGCCGTTGCGTAACGTTTAACCCAGAGGCAGCCAGCGGGCGGTAAAGCTCTCTGCGCTTCCTGGAAACCGCCAGGAAGGCGGGCGCGCTTCCCCTCGCGAGGCGCCGGTCCTGGCAACTGATGGTTTCACAACAGCCTGCTGATGCCGCAGCTCACCTTCCGGCGCTAGAGAGCATGCGTACACACACACACACACACACACACACACATACACACACACATAGAGAGAGAGAGAGAAAGAAAGAGAGAGAGAGGGGGGGGAGGGAGGGCTAGTTGATTGATTTGGGGGAGGGGACTAAACAGCGAGGTCATCGGTCCCATCGGATTTGGGAAGGAACGGGAAAGAAGTCGGCCGTGCCCTTTCAACGGAACCATTCCAGAATTTGGCTGAGTCGATTCAGGGAAATTACGGAAAACCTAAATCAGACTGGCCGGACGCTTCTTTGAATCGTTGTCCTCCAGAATGCTCATCGAGCCCGGTGGGAGAGTGGAGCCAGCACTGCCACGGTCCCCATGTTTCGTCCAGACTGCGGCGGAACGTACGAACAGACGATAGCGTAGTGCAGAGTCCGGTGAAATATTGTACCTCTGTCACTGACGAAGAGATCCAGCTTACCAATTCCGTAAAAATTTATTGTAGGAGGCGTGGTTTTTAAATAAGTACCGTTTTGAAATTTAAAGAAAACGTCTTAAGATATCTCAATAATTTTATTTTTACATGAAAGCCTGTACGTTAATCTACTTTTCTACATAATTTCCGTCAGTATTGAGGCCCTTGTCATAACGTTGTACCAGTTTTTGAAAACCCTCCTCTTAGAAGTCTGCCGCCTGACTTGTTAACTACTGCATCACCACTGTTTTGACTTCGTCATCGTCTTGAAGACGCTGACAGCCCAGGTGATTCTTCAAGTGCAGGAACAGGTGATAGTCACTGGGCACAAGATCGGGGCTGTACGGAGGATGATCTAGAGTTTCCCATCGAAAAGATGTGATGAGATCTTTGGTCTGATTCGCCACGTGCGGACGGGCATTGTCTTGCAGCAAAACGATGCCCTTGCTCAACTTCCATGGACTGTTGCTTTGATTCTGGTGTGGCGTAGGCCACCCTCGTTTCATCGCCCGTAACAATTTCGCTTAAGAGATCATCACCGTTGTTGTGGTACCGCTCAAGGAAAGTCAATGCACTCTCTAAACGTTTGGTTTTGTGCACATCTGTCAACATTTTCGGTACCCAACGTGCGCAAAATTTTCGGTAATTCAACTGCTCGGTCACAATGCCATACAAAACACTACGAGAAACAGTAGGAAAGTCATCCCGAAATCGTAAAGCGTCTGTATTCTCTCACCTTATTGTCCACTTCCTGCACCAAAATTTCATTAACGACCGAAGGACGACCACTCCATTGTTCATCATGCACATTTGTGTGGCACATCTTTAAATGCTTTCACCCTCTTTCTTACCATTCCATCACTCATAATGTTTTCTCCGAAAACTGCACAGATCTCACGATGAATATCGATAGCTTTCAGGCCCTTATCTCTAAGAAATCTTATAACAGCCCCTACTTCACAGTCGGCGGGACTCACGATTATCGGAGGCATCTTATTCAGTACACAACCTAAACAAGGAAGAATGAGACTGTAATGGTTCAAATGGCTCTGAGCACTATGGGACTTAACATCTATGGTCATCAGTCCCCTAGAACTTACAACTACTTAAACCTAACTAACCTAAGGACATCACACGACATCCAGTCATCACGAGGCAGAGACTGTAATGGCTTCAGTGCGTAGATTAAGGTGGTCTTTCATGTAGAAATAAAATTATTGAGATATTTTAGCATGTCTTTTTGTAATTTCAAAACGGTACTTACTTAAAAAACACGCCTCGTATATGCATAGTTGAGCCGGAAATTAAAGACGTCGAAGAAGAAGCTCCATATGGTCATAGCATTTTTGGCGCGGATCAGGCGAGGGATGGACCATTCATGCTATACACACGTGGTGTCTATTCTTTCGGATGTGTCTGAAAGAAGAGACATCACATATATATAATTAAGATGAAGATGCCCTAAGGCCTCTTCAGCGCGCATGCTCGAACTTAAGTCGTTTTGCGAGCCGCTGTTACTCTTCCCTGCACCCAGCTGCCCTGCTGATCACACTGATGCAGGAAAATTTCAAAGAATGGAGCACGCCTTTACCTTTCGCTCGGCGTAATACTGACGATATTCTCCGAATACTAAATTTTGACTAGGTGCTATGGGTATACCTATGATGTTTTAACGCTGTTGCACCCGACGTTTAGGCTTTAAGCCGCGAAACTGGTTGAGTTTTAATAATCAACAATTTCACTAGCTGCAAGCGGAGTTCTTCCTAAACATCATACCTTTCAACAGCCGCAGTCGCTCGTAACCAAAACAGTTTCTGATAAATAGATTGTGTGGGTATAGGTTGAGAATTTGGGGTTGAAGGAAAGCGTGGTACGGTAGTGCACGCAGACGCGATGACCACAGTGCCCAAATGGCACAGTGGTCAGCGCAGCTGCCTTAGTAAGCAGGAGACACGGGTTCGAATCTCAGTGCAGCACAACTTTTCAACCTTCCCACTGATTTAAATCACTGCCCACTCACAGCCAATGTCTGTAATTCCTTTTTGTCCCATTCTTGTTAGCTTAGTCTCCAGGCTGCGGTTGACGCAGTGGAAAGGGTACAGAACAGTAACCCGAGTGCCGGCCGGTGTGGCCGTGCGGTTCTAAGCGCTTCAGTTTGGAACCGCATGACCGCTACGGTCGCAGGTTCGAATCCTGCCTCGGGCATGGATGTGTGTGCTGTCCTTAGGTTAGTTAGGTTTAAGTAGTTCTAAGTTCTAGTGGACTGATGGGCATAGAAGTTAAGTCCCATAGTGCTCAGAGCCATTTGAACCATTTTTTCTTTTAACAGAAAACAGGAAAGTTGTACTTATGGCTAACAGACTTTTGATTAGAATATTACTACACAATCTATCCTCCGAAATCTTCTAATCCTGCCCGTTCACAGATGGCAAGTTCTCTCTCAAATACCGTGTTGTACATACCAGTGGTCCTAAACTATTTACCCACTGACTTCAAGGGACTTCTAGTCGCAATCAAGATTTTTTTGGTGATAACAATAACCAAGACTCAAGTTCAGAGAGAAGGAGGAAGCGGAGATGATGGATAGAGAGGAGGAGAGGAAATGTACATAAAGGATTAGATAGTTAGGCAGACAGGAGGGAGAAGGAGATGGAGACAGAAAAATGGCAGGAGGAGAGTCCCAGAGAGAAGGAGAGAGAAGGAAATTAAGATTTACATTCAATTCCAATAAATATTCAACAGTTTCACGCTTGGGAAGGACCAGGTGTAAAGTAAAATTTCATTCGTTTCTTGTAAATTGATGTCAAAGTTTCATTAACTCATTATTCAGTTGTCTCTCCACCTGCAGCAGTAACTTTTTGCTATCATACTTGTCACAATGAACTGTAAAGAACTTTAGCAAAGGCGGTGTCGCAAAAGTGCAACATAACTAAAATGATTCAAATGACTCTGAGCACTATGGGACTCAACTGCTGTGGTCATCAGTCCCCTAGAACTTAGAACTAATTAAACCTAACTAACCTAAGGACATCACACACATCCATGCCCGAGGCAGGATTCGAACCTGCGACCGTAGCAGCAGCGCGGCTCCGGACTGGAGCGCCTAGAACCGCACGACCACCGTGGCCGGCCAACATAACTGTGTTAAATTTTCCTACTTTAGTCTTTGTAAAAATGCTGCTGCAAACAACATCTGAAAACTACAAGAAATTGATATCTGATAACGTAATTCAAGAATCTCATGCATTTTCACATCTCACTTACTTCTACGCTTGTTTCTTCAGTCGATTTATAAGAGCAAATTCCGTTTTTTCTTGTTTCTTTCTCCCAAAAATCAACAATTTCCCCGTTTAAATTGTAATGTTTGTTAGGATGATAAGATCTGATAGATGCGTACTAATAATTATACAAATGTTCAACTTTGTCATTACTTACAAGGAAAATAATTCAACAATAAAAGATTTTAGTTCCATCTGTCAAATACAACCATGTCATCACAAGGAATCAAACAAACTGATAGCAGTTGGAACTACGGATATTTCTTCACGGATTGCAGCAACTAGACGGTCATTCTGTTGGGTACACATATGGTACGTATCCCAAGGGCTATACAAAACCGTTGAACGTTCATTTTTATCACCAATAGAAACCGAGTTGTGAGCACCGAAAAATCGTGTGTTTTTGCGCGGCGTTTTGGAACATGTTAGGTTCGCATTCTGTCGCATGCCTACCGATAAAGGTTTCCGCCGTAAGAAATCTACTGTACTAGAGGTTGTCCGGGAAGTAGGGACGAATATTAAAGCGCTATAAAACATACAAAATTTATTGAAAATGTTATGTCTTTTTTAAAACACATTAAGTAACTTCTCCCATTTATGTACGAAAAGTAATATTCTCCATATGACCATCCCAGGCCACGCGCCAACGACCAAATCGCCACTTTGCGTGAAACTGACCCAGGTGGGACAACAACCGTCATCGCCCACAATCAGCGCGTGCACTAGTATGTTTGACACATATTCCGTTCCGGATGTCGACAGTCAAGGACTATTACCTTAATCAAAGTTACGTCCTAACAGTGGCCACTGACAAGGCACGCACGTCGAAGCGGCTTTACCAGGCACTTCGAGGCCAGCCCACACCACATAAATTAGAGGACAGACGACCGTCGGTCATCTGGCACCAAGCTTGGGCTAATATCAACAACCCAGCCCTTCCCACGGAAGTTTCAGAGCTATGGTATCGTGTCGTAAACAATTTAATACCCACTAATCATCGCCTGGCGGCCATCCGCCTACGGCCCTCGGCTGCTTGCGGTCGATGTGGTGACGTAGACACCAGAGAGCATCGTCTCTTATGCCCTCACGTCACAGAAGTGTGGGACCTTGCACGTGTGCTATTAGCGCTGATCGGTGGGACGACGCCGGACAATGTGTCACTAGACTGGTTCCTTACCCCTGATATTCAGACCAACCCCCGAACACGACGTAACGCAATCGTGTGCCTCTTGGGCCACACCATTTTCACGATCTGTGACCTTTCCCTCACCGATGCTGTCTCTTTCATGGACTACCTGTGGAGCCAGCTTCGCCTGGCGGAATCTGACCGGAAATATACCATTACTTTTGCAAGATTTCTGAAAGTTGCAATGGTTCATGGTTATCAAAAGGTGTTCCAGGTTGACTAAGGCACCTCGTCCAGGAATTGCCTGAGTTTACCCCTGGATGTTTGTCACTCGGACTTTCAGACTACCCTTGACTTGCCTATACCCAAGATTTGACATTGGCCTTCTGGGCATCACTAGAGTAGACTGTTCTATGATACTGATAATATGGCAATTGGTAACATGGGAATTGTGTGAAACTTGTATGAAAAATTATTGGAAAATTAGAAAATACGTAATATATCTTAGAGGATTATTACTTCGTTAATTCCATGGGCGATGGGATTATCTCGCCAGTTTCGTTTTCATTTGTGTGTGCTGCCGTCCCTGTTTTTAATTTGCCTTCATTTCTGTCTTTATTTATTTCTTCCCTTTTACTTTCTAAACTCATCACTTGCTTCACACCTGCAGAGAGAGGTGTATTTCTGAGTAGTGTGTCGTCGCCCCCTGAGGTATAGCAGAGTATGCCTCCGCTTTTATTTTCGGTTTATGGCAATAAGTCTTGCTACTAACAGCACCCTGCTTTACGTGCTGCGTCGACGCTAGAGGATGGCGGCATTTTTGGAGAGGAAAAGGTAGGGCTATAGGGGAGGAAGGAGGCCCATTAAAAAAAAAAAAAAAAAAAAAAAAAAAAAAAAAAAAAAAAAAAAAAAAAAACTGGAAAGAGGTGAGATGGTTATCTTCTCACATCATTTACAAATGTGTGTCCCGACCGGACCACTCAGCTATCGGAGTGGACAGTTCTGCTTACTGACGTATCCACTGAGGTATAAGTGCACCTATCTGAGTTTTTTTTGTCTCTTTCCATGATGTGCATGTTTTAACTCTTGTTTGAATAAATCTTGTACACATGCATTTTCAGGTCTTTTGAAAGGCTTTCATGCAATGAGCTTGGTGATAAATTCAATAGTTGAGCTCGTCGGCGAACCAATTTTGTGGGGCTTACGGTGTCATTGTCACGCACTACAGCAATGTTTTCTGTGTTCGAACAGAAGGCGGTCGTCCTGTTTTCTTAAAGTTTGAAACACAATCCGGGGTCTCAAACTTCCGGATAAACGTCGGAACTGAAGATTCGGTTGAAGCAGCATTACGTCCGAGCGTCACACGTAATTCACGAACGGTTGCCGTGGAACTTTCACTGTTTTTGTAATAACTTTTTTTCAGTTGGATACGTTGCTCAATTGTCATCTGCTCCATGACAAAAATAAACATCAAACAACAACGTTCACGACACAAAAGCAATCAGGCTACTAATGGAAAGGGCCGCGAATAACAAGCACAAAAAACTCAAGGCTGCCAACCGTCATATGACAAAATGCAGCAAAATTCAAATTCACATGCTGCGACATCACGCGAAAAAACAGTGAGCCGTATATGTAATAAGTTTCCTTTAATTTACGTCTATGGTCACAAACTTTTTCTTAACACATTACCGGTTTCGGTCTTTAATGATCGTCATCATATCTGTTTCATAAAAACATTAGGACTTTTTTTTATGAAACAGACCTGATGATGGTCATTAAAGACCGAAACCGGTAATGTGTTAAGAAAAAGTTTGTGACCATAGACGTAAATTAAAGGAAACTTAAACGTGATGACTGGGTGTTGTGTGCTGTCCTTAGGTTAGTTAGGTTTAAGTAGTTCTAAGATCTAGGGGACTGATGACCATAGATGTTAAGTCCCATAGTGCTCAGAGCCATTTGAACCATTTTTGAAGGAAACTTAAAATTCAAATTCGTTCTTGCTTCCCGGATACCCGTTATCGTCCAGTTCTTGCACAACACAGGGTGCAGAGCTGGCCGGCTGTGTGACCGTGCACATACCAGCTGCTGGTCAAGTCGGAAGCAAAGGTCAGTTGCAGCCTCTGGTCCATAGTGTCACTGTAGTGATTTCTGCACTCCTAATTGCAGTTCTGCTGCATTGCCTCCTCGCCGAATCCTGTGGGAACGCAGCAGTCGCCAGACGGAAGAGGAGCGGCCGCCGTGGGGTGGCCGCTCTGGATCGCTGCTAGCAGCTCCTAGCCGGTTATTCTAGCGGCGTGGCGCCCGCGGCGGGCACGAGCCGAGGACGCGGCGCCCACCCACGGCGGGGCGGGGGCAGTGCGACGGCAGGCGACGCTAGTCGGGCGACCGCCGGCTGTTTTCCGGGGCCGTCACGCGCGCGCAGGAATGCCCGCGCAGAGGCCGCGATCAGCCGACCAGAATAGCCGACACTGCCACCGCTACCTGTCCGGTCCGGGAGGCCACAGCTCCGCTCTAGCTCAGCTACGCGGAGGCCGGTGTGCCATTCAGGAGCCCTATTCTGTATCGTTCATAACGATCGGTCTAGTAGGTTAGTCTCGGTAGTGACGTCATTTTCGGTTCGAAACGTGAAGTGCACCATTCTTTAAAATGTTCCTGCTTCATTGTGTTCAGCAGAGCACCTGGCTGCAGGAAAGAGTAAAAGCGGCTCGTAAAACGAAAAAAGTTCGAGCCTGGACCTGAAAATGCATGTGTACAAGATGGGTGGCATTCAGAGGCCCTATTCTGTATCGTTCATACCGATCGGTGTAGTAAGTTAGTCTCGGTAGTGACGTCATTTTCGGCTACTTATCGAAATATTCAGTAAGCTTCTGAGACTTGTTACCGAACGGTCCTCCCACCGTTTTTACGACAATTGTACCGAGAGGTTTTGGATTTCGGTCTGGCCCTGTCGATCGGTGAGCTGTGATTTATGTACACCTATAATTTGTTATTTTAAACATATTTAGCGGCTTTAGCTTTGGATATAGAGATTGTGTTACTAAAGAATCACCAGAGGACACATCCGGTTGGAAAGGGAGTTCATAATAGACTATTTTCCGTTGTTATAAATATGGTTAGGTTGTTACTGTTGTGTACATAGTTCCGCGTACTCAGCGCGTACACAACTTTCCCACTAGAGCGCGCCCCGCTAAGCACAACAGCGCAGGCGCAGTGCTCGTCTGTCTCCGCACTACGAGATGGCGCTGCCATAGAGACGGACCCAATTCTGCTTCCTCCGATCGGCGTATTAATATGTAACGCAGCCAATGAGATTGCTGCTAACGTAGAACCTTTTCTCCTAGCAGATCACATTCGCGCAGTGATACATGAACACACGAGGTATTATAGTGAGTGTACAGACCTCCGATTAGTCAGTCTGCATTTGTCTGCACCAGTCTATAGTCAACTTTTAGTCTGCGCCTAATAAGATTGCCATATTCCTGTACATATCCATGAAGACAAATGTATAAGATATATGTGAGAATCAGATTAACATACAAATACCAAAGGAACTTCAGATTGTCAATTGTAAATAACATCCAGAACCAAGTTAAGTAATTTTTATGCTTGTTATTATTTTAATAAATGTATGTGAAAATTAATCAAGTTCTGTTTAAAGTTGGTCACCGTCAATCTGCTACTCTAAGTGTGCAAGTGGCATTTCTATTGTCTGATCTAACGGCAGAAGATAAACACGCCACTATAAGACCACGAGACATATTGCTGACACTCGCCTACTTCGTTAGAGCGACAAGTCAAATAATCTGATGGTGTGTGTACTGAAGGTCTTACAGTACGCACACCACAATAACATAAAAAAAGTTTTCGGTCAATATTCTCTCAAAATACATGTTATTTTTATGCAAATAAGAGTTTAAAGGTAATTAAATATCAAGACGTCGGCTCTGCTTACGTATATTACATGAGTGTGAACTGACGTTACTAGTGCCTTTGTGTACTTTTTTCCACAAATGGTATAGGTAGTAATTATCGAAACGTGCTTAGAACTTTCAAGTAACAATGGAAAGCAATTATGTGAAGCCTGATATTGGTAACCTTCCAAACTATCACGGTTCAAAATGGTTCAAATGGCTCTGAGCACTATGGGGCTCAACTGCTGAGGTCATTAGTCCCCTAGAACTTAGAACTAGTTAAACCTAACAAACCTAAGGACATCACAAACATCCATGCCCGAGGCAGGATTCGAATCTGCGACCGTAGCGGTCTTGCGGTTCCAGACTGCAGCGCCTTTAACCGCATGGCCACTTCGGCCGGCCAAACTATCACGTATTTATGACTTACCCATCACCGTTCGTCAACGAAGTCAGCCTACGTTCTTTTACACAATACTACAAGAACTGAGCAGCTCGTACTTGTTGCTTGGCGTGGCCAAGTGGCCTTCGTACGAACCTCCGATAGAGGTGGGCAACATTTCGCCTTCTCTTGCACACATCGCCTCATTTCTTGTTGATTATAGTTATGTTCGTCTGAAAGTACCTTCGACGAGAATACCCACGACTCGGGAGATCTATAGGTGCTTGATGGATCACCATGGCCGCAACATAATGGAATTCAAATCCCGTCGAGAACGTGGAACCACATTTGGTGTGCAGTGCATACTCCATTACTGTCACCAGCAGCGAGATCGATGTGGTATATTCTTATAAACCGTAAACTTGTCACCAGGAGTCGATTACATACAATTCATATGGTCGATTCTCCTCTTTGCACAAACTGTGGACTGTTAGCAACGGAAGAACATGGTTTAGTGTGTGGCGCAGCGAGGGACGTCTGGATGCTGACGCGCCTTCCTTCGGCGCACTAACTACACAGAAATCACATCGGATGTACTTTTTTCTACCGGACAAGACCTTTTTTTCCTAAACAAAAGACGTATGCGGTCAATTGGATCGCTGGACATGCGACGAAATATTTGTATTCGTACGATCTTAAGTCCATGATGGATTATTGGCTGTATTTACAAGAACAACATGTGCTCATCCGGAGTCATACGAAATACAGGACTTACTTTTCCAAATTTTTTAGGAAGTGTTTTTCACAACCCGCCCGACAGCTGGGGTGTCCCAGAAATGAGAAGATTCCTGCAGCAGACCGACTAGAGACAGTACTGCGCGGTTCAATTATATTGGCATATAGCACACTGAAAAGAAAACTGGCCCCTACCTGTTGGCGCCAGTTATGACTGGATTATGTTAACGTGAAAAGAAAAAAAAAAGAACAACGATGGCAAACACCGAAACCGCCTTAGATAATGCTCCTCCGAATGATCGACGCAGGAGAAATATATGCCGCCCACAATGGCAGAAATGGTCAAGATTATATGCCTTTCTGCCAGATTTATGATGCAACACCGCGTGCTGCAGGGATTGTGATGCAGATGATAACTTCATATTCACTCCCGTCCGTGACTGGCTTGTCATTTACTTTATTCATGTCACAAAAAAAAGTGGTTAGCGCGCGGGAATGCCATTCAAAAGGACACGGGTTCGCGCATGGATGAATGCAAAGCTTTTTTTCCCCCTCTCCATATATGCAACACGTTCTGAGACATTGTTGTTCGTGTAAGTTAAGATTTTTCTGCAATATTCGTTATTACTTACATGTAAGACCGCACTTCCTCAGTAATGATTTCGTGATTTCCGTGTGTTTGAAAACCGAAATATGAAATTGCTGGAGATGAAATTGCTGTGAGTGAAACAACCGACAGTGACCTTTATATTTTTTTCTTGTCAGAAATAATTCACCATTTTTTCCCGAATTTGTAGTGATTTCCGAGCATGCGGTTAGACAGGAATCTAAGAGCACAACTTAAATTACTGGGAATGCAAGCAGCAGAAGTCATCTTCATAATCTTGATTGTCACAAGTATTTATCTGCGATCGAATCCTAAACCACAGTAGACAGAGATGAAAGATGTCTGCGGTAATATTTTTAGACTGTAGCACCACGTACGAAACATTTTCATTCACGAGATGCATGTTATAAACTTCGACGAACTGTAGGAGCTCTCGAAAATGCGTTTTTTACTTTTTGAATTTTGTTTTTAACATCCAAATCGTTGACGTATCATATAGGGAGGTGGGCGACTTAATTATTTGGACCTCTAGGAGCGAGGTATAACCACATTCTGTTTACCTTCTTATTCTTTGAAACACTCAGAATCAATTTTTCGGTTGTTTTTATAGATGTATTGGCGCAATGTGGTACTACATACTATTCGCCGGCCGGAGTGGCCGTGCGGTTCTAGGCGCTGCAGTCTGGAACCAAGCGACCACTATGGTCGCAGGTTCGAATCGTGCCTCGGGCATGGATGTGTGTGATGTCCTTAGGTTAGTTAGGTTTAATTAGTTCTAAGTTCTAGGCGACTAATGACCTCAGAAGTTAAGTCGCATAGTGCTCAGAGCCATTTTGAACTACATACTATTCCTAACTCATTTTCCGAAACGTAAAATCCAAAACACGATGTCAGTGTGAATGAGAATAAGATGACATAATGCGGCATTTACGACAATCTGCAGAATACACTCAAATACGCTATCGTTATTATGCATGCATGGAAACATGGCGTCAGAGAAACTGTAAAAAAATTTATGCATATCAACTGAGAATCATGGAAATGGATATACTGTGCCTGATACTATTAAGGAGGAGGCAAGGGCGATGAAGGCGGGCACGTCAGCTCGATGGAACGCGTTATGGCAATGTAATCGCAATTTTCAGTACTTGGAAGAATACCGCGCCTGTGTCGTCTGCTAGCCGCTTTGTGTTCGTGGCGCTGTGCGCGCTGCAGTGCGCATGCGCGGATCTGCGGCCGCTTGCTTTTGATTGGCTTGCGCGACGCGAACCGACAACAGCGCTTCGGTTCTCTAGACCCGAACGGTATCGCTACCGAAATGCATACTGAATAATGTAGGGACTCTAATTCGAGGACTAGACCGTTCGGTGCTCTTGAGTACCGAAACGATTTGCACAATGGTGGAAAGATACAGAATTAGCACCCAGGCTGCTGACACCATGGGCGTCTTTCTTTGTTATAAACTCAGTAAACGCACATACCGTCTACTAACGAACAAGGGGATCACGAGTTTACTTAAAACTTTGTACACCTTTAGTAGGCCATTAAAACAACACAATGTGCCAGTAATAAGATGCACTACTCTGACAGTTCCGAGGAAATCGCAAGAGAAGTTTTACGCGTCTATTTACGTAACTAATATATCTTTGCATAGGTGCCGGTCGTTAGAGTTCATTGTGGTCACGTGGTTAGCGTTCGAGCTTCGTAAGACGAACATGTATTAGGCGACTGTTCGCCTTCCACTCAAAACTTCATTTCTGTAGTATAAGTGTAAATTGTGTGATATTCAAAAAATTTGCACCTACACTACTCGTTCTTGCGACATTAAGAACGTTTCACCGCTACGCAGGTTAACTGCTAAATGAGAGCTGCCTCTGTTTCTGTGGCTCGAAGCATCGAGGTGCAAAATAGTTCCTGGTACCTTATCACACTGTGTATTATAACGGATTTCGCAAATCTACATCTACATCTACATGGATACTCTGCAAATCATATTTAAGTGCCTGGCAGAGGCTTCATCGAACCACCTTCACAATTCCCTATTATTCCAATCTTCTATAGCGCGCTGAAAGAATGAACACCTATATCTTTCCGTACGAGCTCTGATTTCCCTTATTTTGTTGTGGTGATCGTTCCTCCCTATGTAGGTCAGTGTCAACAAAATAGTTTCGCATTAGGAGCAGAAAGTTAGTGATTGGAATTTCGTGAGAAGATTCCGTCGCAACGAGAAACGCCATTCTTTTAATGATGTCCAGCCCAAATCCTGTATCATTTATGTGACACTCTCTCCCATATTTCGCGACAATACAAAACGTGCTGCCTTTCTTTGAACTTTTTCGATGTACTCCGTCAGTCCTATCTGGTAAGGATCCCACACCGCGCAACAATATTCTAAAAGAGGACGGACAAGCGTAGTGTAGGCAGTCCCCTTAGTAGGTCTGTTAGATTTTCTGAGTGTCCTGCCATAAAACGCAGTCTTTGGTTAGCCTTCCCCACAACATTTTCTGTGTGTTCTTTCCAATTTAAGTTGTTCGTAATTGTAATACCTAGGTATTTAGTTGAATTTATGGCTTTTAGATTAGACTCATCGTATAACCGAAGTTTAACCAGTTCCTTTCAGCACTCATGTGGATGACCTCACACTTTTCGTTATTTAGGGTCAACTGCCACTTTTCGCACCATTCAGATATTCAGATGTTTTTCCTAAATCGTTTTGCAGTTTGTTTTGATCTTCTGATGAGTTTATTAGTCGATAAACGACAACGTCATCTGCAAACAACCGAAGACGGCTGCTCAGATTGTCTCCCAAATCGTTTATATAGATAAGGAACAGCAAAGGGCCTATAACACTACCTTGGGGAACGCCAGAAATCACTTCTGTTTCACTCGGTGACTTTCCGTCAATTACTGCGAACTGTGACCTCTCTGACAGGAAATCACAAATCCAGTCACATAACTGAGACGATATTCCATAGGCACTCAATTTCACTACGAGCCGCTTGTGTGGTACAGTGTCAAAAGCCTTCCGGAAATCCAGAAATATGGAATCGATTTGAAGTCCCTTGTCAATAGCACTCGACACATGATGTAAATAAAGAGCTAGTTCTGTTTCACAGGAACGATGTTTTCTAAACCCATCTTGGCTGTGTGTCAATAGATCGTTTGTTGTTGTGTTGTGGTCTTCAGTCCTGAGACTGGTTTGATGCAGCTCTCCATGCTACTCTATCCTGTGCAAGCTTCTTCATCTCCCAGTAGCTACTGCAACCTACGTCCTTCTGAATCTGCTTACTGCATTCATCTCTTGGTCTCCCTCTACGATTTTTACCCTCCACGGTGCCCTCCAATGCTAAATTTGTGATCCATTGATGCCTCAAAACATGTCCTACCAACCGATCCCTTCTTCTAGTCAAGTTGTGCCACAAACTTCTCTTCTCCCCAATCCTATTCAATACCTCCTCATTAGTTACGTGATCTACCCACCTTATCTTCAGCATTCTTCTGTAGCACCGCATTTCGAAAGCTTCTATTCTCTTCTTGTCCAAACTAGTTATCGTCCATGTTTCACTTCCATACATGACTACACTCCATACAAATACTTTCAGAAACGACTTCCTGACACTTAAATCTATACTCGATGTTAACAAATTTCTCTTCTTCAGAAACGCTTTCCTTTCCATTGACAGTCTACATTTTATATCCTCTCTACTTCGACCATCATCAGTTATTTTACTCCCTAAATAGCAAAACTCCTTTACTACTTTAAGTGTCTCATTTCCTAATCTAATTCCCTCAGCATCACCCGACTTAATTTGACTACATTCCATTATCCTCGTTTTGCTTTTGTTGATGTTCATCTTGTATCCTCCTTTCAAGACACTGTTCATTCCGTTCAACTGCTCTTCGAAGTCTTTTGCTGTCTCTGACATAATTACAATGTCATCGGCAAACCTTAATGTTTTTACTTCTTCTCCATGAATTTTAATACC